>NC_132807.1:23805808-23970808 GCF_048594095.1 Paramormyrops kingsleyae
TAAGCAACCAAAATGTCACTTCTCTGAAAGCAGTGACCATTAGAACACTTATTTTTATTTATTTAGCAGATGCATTTGTCCAAAGCCACATACAACCGCGACGGATAGTACATCTTAAGCATAAAGCTGTCAAAGACCCAAACAGGCACAATTGCAACCTTGCTGAGCTTCAAATGAAGGACTAGTGAGATGCAAGTTAGCATTGGAACAGGAGCTACACAATAACTGCCAAAACGATACTGCAAAATGCACCAGAAGTAAAACTGATTCTTAGTGTTCACAGTACTTTATTTGTCTAGTTACCAAACTTCAAACAGCGCTATTATTTACAAAGAGTAACCACAGCATTAGTGGCTTAATTCAAACTAACACACTATTTTAAACAAATTGCTATTAATTCAAGAGCCAACTGCTTAAGAAACTGAATGTATAAATTACATAAAACGTACACTCATGCATTCAACGGTCTTTTGTGTATTTCATACTGCACTTGAAGAAAACTGGTGAACAGCAACTGCAATCTATTTAAACTGGTACTGTTTGCAGAAAAAAATCAATATCATAACCCGACTGTCAAAAAATGGGTTTTTTTATTCCTCTAAGTATACTGTATTAAGTATATTTCTGTGCCTGCCTGCATGTAATGACTGAAGTGCAATTACATTAAAAAACTGGTGGTTTATTGATAAAATAGTAAATGTCATGCATTTGTTCACAAACACAGTTGAAAAAAAAATACAAAGCACATTTTTTTGTATTCGAATTCCCAGACAGTGACGTTTTTGAATATGTGTAAAGAAAAAGAAAAAGAAAAACATTGCAACCCATTACCTGGGGGCTGACGAGGAGGGTGGAGAAGAGGATTCTGGGAAGGCAAACTGCGTGCTCCCATCTGGGTATTCTCCCGAGGACTCGACCAGATGAGGCATTCCAGGAGAAGTGCCAACCGTCTCCTTCACGACCAGCTCCGGGTCCAGGATGAATAGCTCATCTTGGGAGAGGTCTGTTACATAATTCAAGTGCTCCTACGGAAGAAGAACAAGCAGGACACTTTTGCCATTAGCACATGTACTTGACCCCTGTGACTCAGGCGATCAAATGATGGAGGAAAGAGAAGACATTCCTCTCATCCCCTCAATCGACAACGGCGGCAACAGCTACTTAGAAACATTCAGTCAGAAACAAGTCAGAAGCAACAAAATTACAGACAACTGACAGACTGTACTAGTCTGTATTTTATTTCATAACCAAATACCACCTTACCTGAGCTCGATCTATTCTGTAAAATCGATCTGCTGTTGTTGCTGCAAAGACACGATACAGAGATTTTAATGATTTATAGGCTTCTGCTCACAGAGGAGGCTACTGTTGGAAAGCATCACAATAAATGTAACATGGTCTAGCACAATGTTTCTCAAACCAGTCCATGGGGACCGCCAGTTGGCCACATTTTTGTTCTCTCCCAGTTCCCTGGGAGTTGGGAGTGAGCAAAAACGTGGATCATCTGGAGGGCCGCAAAGACTGGTTTGAGAAACACCGGTCTAGCATGTAGCATTCCAGCTGTGGTCTGGAATTCCAGGAAATGGGGATAAGATTTCATTTTCTGGTCGAATCTTCTGGACTGTTTCCATGTAGCCATGAAGTTTAAGTTATTATGAAGTTAAGTTAATACTAATTGTGAAATATGATGGGACAGGACTTCTCAATTCTGGTCCCTCAGTGTCACCAAAAGTGCATAAATCTCACCCAACCTCGGTCCTCAATTGATTTGTTGGAGTATTTATTTAGCTAATGTCATGTAACCTTTCATTTTGGCAGAAAATTCAACTATTAATTACAAATGTATTTTAAAACCTCGTTGGGACATCACAGGGCACACCTGTGCTGAGACTATCTAATTTTGGCAAGTTTAATAACCCTGCAAAACAAAAGAGGAAGAACAGGACCTTGTATAATGAGGCCATTGAGGAGAAAGTGTCAGTGTTAATCGAGGGTGTGACTTTACTGGAGTGTCTCCAAAGCAATGATAATGAATAATGAATAATGAATGAATGAATGAATAACATCAACTGGAACACTTTGGGGATAAATGATTATTTTGGTCTTGTCATGCCTGTCATGCCAAAGAGGCGACTGAAGGCTGTTTACAGACTGAGTGGATCCTAAGCCAGCAAATATTAACTAACAAAAACAGTTACACAAAATCTGCTGTTGCTTCATGTTGTTAAGACTGCCATTAGATATATGTTTTAGTCTATGAAAGAATTTTTAATGTATGAAAGTAGAAGGCCAAATTTACCACAGACAGATTACTGAACAACAATGTTGCATATCATGCTGCATATCTTCACATCTCATAGGCTTTTGTAAGTCTAGGTGTTGTATTGTTACTCTTTTCAGCCAATTAACTGCTTATCGTTTCCATGGTGCCATTCAGAAGTACTATCGTATTGTCGTTTATTTATTATTTCTGTGAAGTGTTAATGGGGTCAAGCACAGGTGAAGTGCAACTCAAGGCAAAAAAAGCTTAATTTATTAGCCTTGGGTACTGCCCATGCATCTCTGTGCTCCAAGGCTACACAGCCGACACAACCTTCGGGATACTTGAGAGCTTGATAAATGACCGGACTGTTAATGCATATAAATTTAAAACTGAATGCCGTAAAAAAAAAAAAAAATGTGTATATATGTGTGTATATATATATATATATATATATATATATATATATATACACACACACACACACACACACATATATATATATATATATATATATATAAAACTGGTTGCTAAAGATTTCTTCAACAATCTTAGTTCAGAAGGACCATGGATCAATTGATGCTGCAAGAAAGAAGGTAGCCAGTGGAATAAGATAAAAAATAATGGTTTAAGCCTAAGAACAAGGAACTGATCTTTTCAAAGAGCTCACAAAACTGAGAGGAACCTCAGTTCACAGCTTCAGCTGAGGATGTGACAGGAATATGGTCCCATTATTGTCCCTATGCAGTGGGCCTCCTACCACTGTGTGCTCAGCAAAACTATTGAAAATAGCCTTATTCCCCAGGGTGGGAACATTCTGCTATTTCACATTTCAACAGCAAAAGCCACGCTCAAGGCTCACTGTGAGATGGCTTCTTTAGCTGTAGCCAAATGAACTGCTGTTCTGGGATTCAATTAGAAAGTCTAAAATAATCAAAATGACCAACTGGAATGCACAGAGCAGCTTTGTGCAGCTCGCAGAAAAAGAATCTGAGCAGGGAAGTCTGACAGGGATGGAGCACAATGACAAGAGTACTATGACCATCTCCATGACAACGCCACAGAAAACACTGTTGGCAATTGTTACCAGCATACTATTTCTACAAGCCGAATACCCACAAAAGCAAAGTATAATGATGCAGAACTTCCCTGCCTTCCTTGCACAGACTGAACCAGATCCCCATAGCTTTCAGAACAGTAGGGATCAGTAGTACTAGTAGTTTTGTGTAACTTTGTAACTTGACATGTTGTTCCGCATCTGCTGTATGAATGGTTAGGTTCTGGCATCAAAGCAACATCTGATATTTTTACAGTACTTTTAAATGGAGGGCAAAAAATGGGTTAAAATCAGTGAAATACCACTATTCAAGAAGCCTGACGTTTTTGTTGGGGAGGGGTACTCACAGTCTAAGAAGCACCATTTGGTTGAGAGCTTCTGTGTCCTTGACTTTGTACCATCATCCCCCTAGAAAACAAACAGAAAGGTACCCTGGGGTCAGTAATGCCGTCTAACCAATTCCATATTATGCTTCTATATTGGTACAACGGTAGCTTTACAGCCTGCAGCCATAAATATATATATAACAGGGTCATTTAACAAGGTAAGAAGAACTTGAGGCTTTCAAGTGATATTTCAATAATTTAGGATTGTGAAAGTCAAAAGCTGCCCAGGATGCAGTCTGTCAAAGAATTAATTTCAGGAGTGTCAAAGCACACTGTCTCTCCCCCTGCTCTCATTATCAAAAGCAAATTAATAATGACTGACGTGCAAAGCTTTTTTTTTTTTTTTTTTTTAATTTTGGGGAACAAGAGCAAAACAGGAATCAAATTAAATTAAAATTCTGGGCAGAGCTTAAACATTGACTCTTCTTCCAGTTATTTCATCTCAGTCTTGAAACAGAGGAAGTGTGATGCTTTGGTGTATTACTGTTTACACCTAAACATGCATTTCCTATGATGGTGTTGAAGGATTTTTGTACTGGTTTGCCTAACTGTCACATCAGAGCAGAATACAAACCAGCAGGACATGAAGGTGACAGAGGCCCTGAGCAGGGACAATGTGGCAGGGCATTGAGGGACACTGGCGGCAACCTTGGTCTTCACCAACCCCTGTCTTCATCAGACCAAGCCTTCCTTTCACATTCTACCATTCTTTTGACTAATTTTTTGTGATTCTTCTTCAGAATCCCTCTCCTAATCCCCCCTCACTGCCCCGTCGCACAGAACTCTCTCTTTACCTCTTGTAACCTCTCAATGTGAGAGCGACAGGTCTCCAGGTCACTGTCTCCTGGGACAACAATGATGCCCAATGGGATTGCTGGCAGGGATGGACAGGAGATAGGGTGCAGTTAAAGTTTAACATTGCTACCATACAACTCTTATACAATATAAAAGCACATTATAAATGCCTCTATTAAACAAATACTTAGCCCATTTCCTCTTTCGAAGAAAAGACACATGAGCCAAGACAATACCCAGTAAAAACAGTGAAACAAATCATATATAGACATAGACACACACACACACACAAAATACCAAAACACTGTGAAACGGTTAAGTGTGTAAAAACAGAATCATTAAAAGGTAAGGTAAAATGCATTACAGTATACTTCTTTTCAAATACAGAGAATCTGGATATTCCTTCCAGATGAATTTCTCCAGGAATCCAGATACTCCCCGAGCAGGAACACTGCACAGACCCATAGCCCCACCCCCTCACTGTCACACTGCAGGACCAGCTGACTGGCCACCGTTCAATGCTGAAACTTTCTTGGAACCCTAAGGTTTAATTTAAAAACATACGTAAATGTTAGACGTGTTTCCGTGGCTAAAGTGAGCGAGCGTGAATACTGGCAGCGGGGCTGGAAAGCCATAACTCTCTTCCTCAGGACGTCTCTGAACTTTCCCTGCGGAGATCTGGCAGCTCGAATGCAGCGGCGCATCGTTGCCTAGCGACAGTAGAACTGATAGCCTTTAATGTGATTCAGGGCCCCTCTGCTTGCTGTTCTGCTGCTGCTCACAGTAGCTGCCCGACTATATTACCTTTCCTTCAGCATCTGGCAGGAAGCTCCATATCTAGCTGACCTTTATACAGGTAGTGACAAGGTAGCTACACAAACTGTGTAGTATAACAAAGAAGTAATTTGTCCATTTATATATGTGTGTATCACTATTCACTATTCACTATTCACTAAATTTTGATATGCAGAGAACAGGAGTTTTGTGGATTGTCAGAAGTGAATGATTTGTTTGACTAAGGGATTGCAAGGGGACAGTGTAGATATGCAGGACCGCAACATTTTATAGTAGACATGCCAGTCCTTGTGAGTACATTTCATGCATATGAGAGGTGCTCGAAAGGAGCAATCTCAGCAAGTCCGCAAGCACTCACGTCTAATGCTTAGCTACAGAATTTGGGTGTTTCACACACAGAGTGGTTCTACTTTTAAGAACGCTGCTTATGCAGTAAGTAAGCACAGACTCCCTGTTTCCTGTCCATTACATCCAGACCTCGTCCAATCAAAATGTGAATTTACCATGAAAGAGCATAACCTCAGACAGCAATTATCACTGCAGTGATATGGTTAGTGCTCTGAAGTGCGCGTATGCATAATACAAATGAAAGCGTTTTTGCAGTCAAACAAAATTGTGTCACCTGACAACTTAACTCCTGTCGCTTATGTAACATTGTTTGCAACGAGCTGTATTAATTAGATTTTGCTTTTGAAGTTGAGACTAAACAGACTACCTGACGCTTGAAACGAAATAGAAACAAATGTTTGTCATATGGCTTTTGAAAGAAAAAAAAAAACAAATACAAACAAATAAATTAGTAGAGAAATCATCTAGGTAAGTTTGGTGGCACATTTGTATTTGCAAACAAACATTGTTTGTGTACTGGAACTATTACCCAGCAGTGTTGGCAAAGGTACAGTGTAAGGGAGACCTGCATTGCAGACAGGAAGGTCTGCAGCTTTGGGGCATCAATTAGTGACAGCATGGAGCTCTGTCCTCATTAGAGTCTCATATGCTTGATGTCTGGCCAGTCCTGCACACTAAGCCAGCCAGTGTAACAAGCATAGATAAGACAAGGTGCTAATCTAGCCTCTTCACACCAAGCACAGAAAATAACACGAAATGACTCCCTATGCCCAATTACTGTAATTCCATTTTTAGATGTTTAATGGGTACACCCCTTCGACAGAAATCTTGTTAGCAACACATCATCTGCATATACAATTTTTACGTTTTAATAGGCACCCCAGAAAATACCCAAACAGGACCAGCATATCTCTGATATGATGATGTTTCTTTTTTGCTAGAAAAGCTGCCGAAACTAAACTTTCCTCGGTTCCTTTGCTCTTTTATGTTCATTAATCAGGTCCGACCCTCAGAAAAGCCAACTTTTCTGAATGAATGTATTTGTGTTTATTTAGCAAATGCTGAATCGAGAAGGCAGGCACCACCAGACCCTGCAAAGAACTGGGGTTAAGGGCCTTGCTCTATGGCAGGGGTGTAGACTGGTATGGACGGTAGTGACATGTACCTAGCAACATTATGGGAGTATTGTGTACGTTTGGGGGGGGGGGGGCGGGCAAGGGGGTTTGATTTCCACCACTGTTCAAACTAAACCTACACCGGTGATTTAGGGCCCAATGGTGACATCATTATGGCAACAATGGGATATGAACCTGCAACCTTCCAATGATGATATGATGTAACTTATATAGCTCCTTCTGCTCATCAACAGGGGAGCCCAGGTACTGACTCACTGACTTATTATATGAAGGCAGTTTAAAATTAAGCTGGCAACAGAATGTAGAAGCCCAAAGAGAAATAAAGACACGTTTCGTTCAGCATAAAATGGAATATTAACTGCTCAGCATTCAGCTGGCCAAGAATGAGCGCACAAGTTAAAACTCCCCATTTACTTTTCGAGTTACACCCATGGCTCAGGGCCTGGTTGGGGTCTGTGTTCGGACGCCGTCCGGCGCGGTGGGAGCAGCGACACTTACAGGCTTCCTTCAGCTTCTCCTTGTCATAATGCAAAGCCTCGTAGTCCAGCATGCTGATGCGGCTGACGTGGATATGAAGCTGCTCCGGGACGGGAAGCTGGCTGTCGGGACAGAGTCAAGTCAAGTTTAGTCATTTATTTATATGGCACATTTAAAAACAACAGGTGCTGACCCAAAGTATTTTCCAGTTTAGAAAGAATTAACAAATACAGTCGAACTTCGTTACAACGTACCTCGGGGGACATTAAGAATTTGTACGTTATAACCATAGTACGGTGTAACCAAGTCCCTCAAAATGAATGATAGAACACAAAATGTATATAAAAAAACTTTTATAAAACACCCCTCAAGTTGACACTATGACATACAGCTTGTGTAGTTTGAGGAATATAGTTCCTATTCTAAATAGGAACTATATTCTTCAAACTATGTTGATATCAGTTACTCATAGACAGCCGACATAACGCAAAATCCACTGCCGGCTTATCGTTCAAATCGCCTTACTGTGACCTAATGTCAAACCGAAATTATGCACCTGTATGATTCAATTGGCTGAAATAAATTTCGATACCATGACACCATGCAAAACCATGAAAAAACGGGGGCTGCATGCAAGGAGTCCGGCCGGCGTGGAATGCTTCGTGAGGATAGGTTCATACAGTTAGGCGTTGCTAAGCGATGTAGATGGCCAGCAACAGCCGATTATGAATTGTACGCGCGCTCGGAAGATGAGGCTGTACGTTGTAACGAAGGTCAGTTTGCCTATTTTCCTCTGAAAATCATACGTTATATCGAAGTTTACGCTGTAAAGGTGTAGGTTCTAAGCGATACCAGCAAATTGAATAATGCATTACGCGAATTCGGGACATTGAAATTTGAACGTTGTATTGGTGTAAACGTTATAAACGGGATACGTTGTACCGAGGTTCGACTGTACTGCATATATAGTAAAATATATAAATGAAATAACATGAACAACACAGTAAAATATAAAATAACATTTATTAAATAACAGGGGACAGGATGTCGGCTGGTCAGTGAATCGTCCCGGTTATAAGGTGTCTTAACAGACACGTGGCACAGCAGGAACGAATAAACATCTCAGCTAGGACCCATGACACTATAATACAGGCATCGCATCAAAAAACTATTATTTTACCCTTCTTTCATTTGGGATGGGGGGGGGTCACTGTAATTGTTTGGTGTTGTCTTGCTACACCTGGTAGTCATTTCCAGTGCCTGGACATGCCAGGGTATTCCATTTTTGTTTTGACAGTAATGTAGACCAGATCCCATTGTGCACATGTGTGACCTGTTGTGCTTGCGTACATTTCTTTCTTGTCCTGTGACTCCTATTCCCCCCACCCCCCCGCCTCAGGGGTTCTCAGTGGAGGTTCGCCCCCACCGCTCTGAAATTCCCCGGCTCCTGCGGTTTGGATCACTGAGAGCCACCCAGGCTTCCTGGCATCATAATGCAAACTTTAACACAAAAGTGAGGGAATGAAGGACAGGAATTGATTCTCTTAGTTATTAACTTTCAGAGATTTCCAAGAAAAAGAAAACTAGGGGTGCTTTTCCACTGCACCGGGTACAGTACTTTTGGTACGGTTCTTTTAGTTCCTTTTCCATTGACTTCTGGTTGAGTACCAGTACCAAAAGTTCCAGGTACCAAACTAGCTGGGATACTTTTTGGTACTTAGGTACTTTGGAGTGGGACTTGCAAAGTGCTCATTGTTAGTTTGCTATGCGAATACCCAGCCTCTAAATACAGTACAGCAGTACAGTGCCTGGTGCAATGGGAAAGAGCCTTAGGTAAGAGTTTTCTTGAGGGGGCACAAATAAGATAGTAGTACATAGCTATTTAATGTATTAATTAACCAGTAACTAATTTACTGATTCCACATTCATTCATCATTAATCAATCATGATGGTTAATCTACTTCATGCAGAAACTATATTCAAAAATATGTGATCAATACGGAAATGGTAAATCAATTTGTGTCTTGATCAGTTTGCATCCCAGAGATCTTGGCAGCCTACTCTTTTTCTTTCTCCCCTCTTGTGTCTTGTCACTCTCCAGGCTACTTATTTGGAAGAGAGGAGTATTCGTTCAATTCTACCAGCACCCCTGTAGGCAACCAGTCAATGTGAAGATCACTAAAGGGCAAGAAAAAGGCAGAGGAACATGGCCGTTTAATCCATCCGATGAAAGACAGACCAATTGTTGCATTCCCTCCTACGTCCAGACTACAGAGGACTAAAGCGGCCTAACGCCAATAGGACCCAGATCCCCTCTAAGACGCCTTGCTCTGTCAGCTGTGCCGCTAAGAAAGAAGATTGCAGGGTTTTCTAAAGCCCGCAATCAAAGAAATATATCAAAGAGAGCGTGCTACGATACATAAGACTGCTCCGGAGGAAAATGGAAAATGAACAGAAATGTGATCGTGACTTTGAGGGAAAGATAAGCTCAGATTGTACCCCTCTCCACAGGGATTAGGCTGTTAGTTCTCTGCGTGTCACGGAGATCTCTGTCAGCACTTGGCGAATCCAATAAATCCTGCTCTGTCAGTCTCGCACACCTGCACAACGTTCAGGTAATTACAGTGTGCCCTTCCCTTCAGCAAAGGTCTTCCGAGTATAAATTCTTTATATCTTACATGTGAAACAAATAATATTGAATTTAACATTAATGTAACTTTAAACAGTAAGGTATTGAATAACTTGCAGTAATTTTATTCTGCTTTTCAAAATCTTTTCTCCAATAAATTATTGGCTCACTGGATAAACTTAACATAACATTATAATTATTTACTGCAGTAATGGATAATTATGCCGTAATTGCTAGTGCATTAAAGCCCTGTCATTCTCTGTAATTTGCTTATGCCCAAATAACCTTATCATTATTTCACCTTGTTATTTAGCGAGTCATTAAAATATACATCATTAGCAATGTGTTATATATCCATGTCCTTAGGTAAGGTACAGCCATGTTGTAGCACAGAAATGTTAACGTCATCCACTTAAATCAGTAAAAGTGCCAGAAGGATTAGGAGACAATGACAGGTGATGTCATACCACAGACCTGGGAAAGGACACATGTAGGTCTTGTGTGAAACCCAGATGTGTTCATTCATAGCAGACACTAAGAGGTGGCATGGTGGTACAGTGGTTAGCACTGTTGCCTCACACCTTTGGGACCAGGGTTCGAGTCTCCGCCTGGGTTACATGTGTGTGGAGTTTGCATGTTCTCCGCATGTCGTCGTGGGGTTTCCTCTGGGTATTCTCCCTCCCCATAGTTCAAAGACATGCTGAGGCTAATTGGGGTTCTTAAATTGCATGTGTGTGAGTATGACCTGGCCCCCTGTCCTGGTTTGTTCCCTGCCTTGTGCCCATAGCTTCTGGGATAGGCTCCTGACCCCCCCATGACCCAGTAGGATAAGCAGTTTGGAAAATGGATGGAAAATAGACATTAAGTGTTGACCGGGCAGTAGCGTCATCCCCAAGTTTCCTAAAATATTTCTTACTCATTCAGCAGGGGAATGGAGGTCCTCCTCTTGGTCTTCTGCACCATGTTGGCTTGGTTCCTCAGCGAGATGCGGATGATGGAGGGGGCCAATCTGCAGGGCTCCCCATCCACCTGCATGGGGATGGACTTGTTGGTGGTGAGAGTCACCTCTCGGCACTGGTTCAGCCGCACTCCGTGGCCTCCAACCTGAAGAGTAGCCTGAAGGAATAAGGAAATGAGCTTTGGTCATGGGTTAGCTACCAATAGCTAGCTAACTCGCATGAAGCATGAACAATAATAATACCGATAAATAAAATAATAATAATAAAACAGACGTACTGTCTAATGTCTGTAAAGGAAATAAAATGAACTTTGTTTTTATCCTGCTTCTTACCATTTAGATACGGTGTTGTGATTAGAATACAAAAAGGGAAAATTTTGGTTTTACTTGGAAGAGTTTTTTTTTATAAAAACAAATTTTAGTCCTGTATGAGGCATCCACTGATTAATCACTATTTTGCATAATTTTTGTTATTAATTTTCTTCCATGCAACAGAATCATAATTCACACATTTGAATGGTTTCCATGTATATAATACAGAAACACTCAGCAAGCATTTTTAATACATTAAAATCATTTTCCAGGTAAATGGTGAGAGTCAGGCTGAGACCAAATGCTCATGCTGTGTTTGCTTATACAGTTATGAGGCCTGTGGGGGAAATGACTCTCTCATACCAGGGAGGTCATGGTAAATCCGATGACTTCGATGTAGCCGTCATCATGCCTCTGTGGCTCGAAGTCACGGTGCTCACTGGGGTTTCCCCAGGGCATGGTGCCGGCACAATACCTACAAAACGACAGCTGTAGTCAGCTTGGTGCAAGTGCTGGATGCATGGATTCCTGGGGAGTCCATTAGGCAGCTATTGTGTTTTATTTAGCTAGCAAAACTGCGTACACACCTCTCCTGAACCCTGGCTGGCAGACAGACAGGCAGACAGACAGGCAGACAGACAGACAGGCAGACAGGCAGGCAGGCAGACAGACAGACAGACACACACACACAAACAGGTTTGTGATTATAACTTTGTGGGGACCCTCCAGTCATTTCTATAGGAAAAACTATAATTGCAACAATGACAAGCTGAACTCTGACCCAGTTTTGGCATTTTTAGTTTTTTGATTGCAGTCACAGGATTTACAAAATTCAGTTTCCCCTTATGTGGAACAAAAAATTGGTCCCCACAATGTCAAAAATTAATCCCCACAATGTAATATACACATAAGCGCTCACTGTCCCATAACACACACATACACGCGCGCACAAAAACATGCACACACTCAGAACTAATTATGACACATGCCTAAAATGTTTCTTGTTTTTAATTTTATAACAGAGGGGCATAGGCTGGAACTGATTTAAGAGAGGCAGAAAAGCCTTATGTAAGAATACAACAGTACAACGCTATTCATGAAAAGAAAAACAAAATAGCCAAAATGTCCATTTAAATTCTGAGCACAAACTACTATATGACCAAAAAAGCCTATAATCTATAGAGGTTTGCAGGTTGACTATGATAAATTTGAGCAATAAAAATACAGGTGAATTTTGATTAACGGGCACTTCCCAGAATGTACAATAACGCCTCACTGGAGCTGTTGTTAACTCACTCGTCACCTGAACAGCGATGCGCTCTGTTTGGTGACTATGGGGAGATGTAGTTACGCCTGTCTTACACAGAAAGTGCTCTGGTGTCACATGCAGTCCTGCTGAATGACACAGAGCTGAGGGGAATGAGGCGAAGGAGCCGGGCAGCTTACCGGGGAATGTTGAGGAAAACAAGGCACTGAAGTTTCAGCTCCTGTACTTTGGAGGTGAGATCTGTGCCGTCACACTGGCAAAGGCAGAAATGAAGGACAGTGAGGTGCATCCTGCAGTACACCAGGTCCTCGGAAACAACATGATCCGACAGACTGCGAGGTGGATTCTACACTTCTGTGCAGAAGGGCCAATGAACATTAGGCGGCTAACAAGTGCCTGTACGACATTTTGGGCAGGAAACGCAAATACTGAATTTCCACTTATTTTATTTATTATTTATTATAAGATTCCTTATTTTTTTTCAAACCCTTTCAAAACTGAAGAAAATTAAAAGACAATAGAAAAATGCTTCAAACAGCATAGTAATGCATAAGATGAGATCATTTGGAAGATGCCCTTCAGATTCAGTCAGGACAGTTAGGTTAAAACCTGTATTATTAAGGTGCACTTCTGATTTGGCGAGGAAGGACAAAACCACAACATTTACCTTCATTAGGATGCAATGCACAACAAAACATTTACATACTTCGAGTATTTATGTATTTAAAAACTCATACTGCAAGTCTAATAAAATGTGCATAGTGAAGAGGGAATCCAAAGGCCTATTTCTAATCTGAATAGGAAAAACTCAAATTAGTACTTTAAAAATTGTTTTACAAGTACAGAAGTAATATAGCAAATGTTCTTTGTAGTAACTAAGCAGAAAAAAAGATTAGCGGGATGAGAATAGGAAATATTGGTAGTATATTACGGAATTAGGAAAGAGAGAGCTGAAGTTTGAAATGACCTAAGATTTTCTGTTCATCAAGCTGTATTAAATTAAATACTGTTTAGCTTAACTCTGGTTTCTTTGAGTCATTACATACTTGCAATCAATCCCAGTAAGAAAGATTGTTAATCGCGTCTCTTGAATTTACGAACATTTATTAAATCATATTGTCCCCTTCTGTTCACATAATGGCCAAATAATTTGATATCCTGCTGTTCTTAAGTGTATGCTTCAGAAAATAAAAAAAGTTTGATATTCCAGAATTCATCTAATGATGCTGAATTCTCATTAAAATTATAACAAGGAAGAAGTCAACCTGTTGCATTGGAGTAAGCAAGTTCCAGTTTGGGCTAAGCAAATTAAAACTGATAAACTGGCATTGAATTAAATTATGATACAGTAACCATGGTAATGACTTGGACAACTTTTTTATGATTTTGGAATGACTCACCTCAATGCCAAGCAGGTGAGGAAAACATCTGTTAATGGTTTGATGATTCACATTGTTTTGCATTTATAGCATTATAATCTTCTCATGAATTACAATTATATCCATTATTTCATCAAGTGTCAAAGGCGATCTTGGTCTTGATTACAGCATCGACCCATTAGATTCAAACTGGATCTCTTACTCAATGTTATTCCACTCACCACAACTTTGATGTGCTTTGCCAAGTCTTTGGAGCTTCCCATAAGGAAATCTGAGAATGCAGTCTGCAGACAAAGAAGAAAAGAATATCAGCAAACAAACTTCATGGAAAAAGAAGAGTGATGCTTGCGCCAGAATTTTATTTCACGGGGAACAGTGCACTTACTCCCGCATAAAACATCTTGTTTCGAAATCGGCTGTTGAATTTCTCTGGGTTGGCTTCTGAAAAGAGGGAGGAAGATAGTTTCAGATTGTGTTACATATATTGATTAAAGTATCAATAAGGTTTAAATAAATCAGAATGAGTGTGTCTTTAGATCTTTCAAAAGGATCACTCAATTGCTCTGACCTAAAGCACAAAACTCCTTCCTCAACATTCAGATTCACATATATATGTGTGTCTCTGTATGAGGACTTGTGATTTTGAATTAATATATGTTATACACAGTAAAATAAAAGAGGTATTGGTATTTTGACATATACCACAGCATCAAGGGGCAGTAATGCATCATTCATGAAAAGTATTAATTTGATGTTCTTAGGTAACATACATTGGCAAAGTATTTTGATGATAAAGCAGGATTATGGATGATTACATTTAATGTTTCATTTAAAAAGCTGAGACAAACCTCTAGATTCATGGAACTCCAGAGTTACGTGTGCGTCAAAGCCGAGGCTGAAGTAATTATTGAAGACGTCAAGAGGAAGCTAAGGGGAAAAGGCAATGATTCAGCAAGGAGGAATATGTGTCCAATACTTCATGCTAGCAGAGTTGGGGGAAGATCATTAAGGTTGAGCTCATCTACCGCGTTTTTTACAGCAAAACCGCACAGGATGTCTGGAGAGCATTATGTCACCCAGCGCTGTGTCTGAACAACATCTTGGAGCAGGAATTAGTCCCATGGCCCCTACTTTACATCATAATAATAATAATAATTGCAGCTGTATGGCAACACTGGCTCATCAGCTCGCTATGTTTGCCCATCAGTGGGAATTCTGATCCAATCCAGTTTGGCGTGTTATTAATTACAGGTCTGTATGGGGTCAATTACATGTCAAAAACCATCAGAGCGGCCATCTCGCCCCTGCTTTATGCAGTACGCCCTCCCCAAACCGGTGATCTCTGGCCACCTGTCTGAGAGAGCCAGAAGGAAGGGGGGGTGTCTGTGGATTAGCTGTCATTCTCATGGACACAGTTAGGCATCTCTCCTCTACGCCCAGTGACACTAGATGTGTGACAACAGCTGTCCTGCGCGGCGCTGCCATAAGGACGCTGTTGACATGGCAACCTGAGCACCCTGTCGCGTCCTCGCTCATCCCGTAGCTGACGACAGGGCTCCTGATTTCCTCTAGTGCACAACCAGGGTTTAAGAAGTTTCTCAATGTATATTCTCTATGTAATCGGTGATCTCATTTGAAAGTCATACCACTTGAAGCTATGCAGGTTTGGGCCTGGCCATTATTTGGATGGGAGGCCAATCAGGAAAGCTGGGGTGGTGCTGGGAGAGATGTGGGTGTGGCCAACAGGGAAGTAGGTGTGGCCAACAGTGAAGTGGGTGTGGCCAACAGGGAATCCCATCCTGTGGTCTGTGTGGACCCCAGTGCAGTGATGAGGACACTGTGTTGTAAAAATTGCTCTATCCTTCAGTAGAGATGTAAAAGTCCTGACTCTCTGAGGTCATAAATGATCCTTGGACATCTTTTCAAAGAGTAGTGGTGGTGCCCCGAGGTCCTGGCTTAAACTGCCCACTGCGGCCCTTTCAAAGCTGGTCTCATAATCATCCCCTATATCTAATTGGTGAATTCTCTCCTGCACCTTCACCACCTTAGCTACTGTGTGGTCGAGCAGACTGGCGCAGAATGACTGCTGTCGAACCATGCAGGTGGGGGCTACACAGTGGTGGGGGCTCCCCACTGGTTCTGTAAAGCACTTTGGGTGTCTTGAGAAGCTCTACATGAATGTAACATTCATTCATTCATTCGACACACCGATACGCTTACATTATCACGTACACTTCCAGTGGTGTGGTACATACTGTACAGTGTGGCTTGGCTGTTTAAGACCCACCTTGTCTGTCTGCTGCTCATCCTTCTCCTCTTGGCAGGCCTCCAAGTTAGGCTCCACAATTAGGTTCCAGCGATCCAGCTGAACAACGTTCCCATCCTCCACATGGGACAGGATCTTGGAGATGGGCTCGTCCGTATAACCCTAAAAGCAGAATCTCCGGTTGTTTACTCTGTACAACGGCATCTGCTCAAATGCTTGATATCACTGAACGGCACATTAAATACTCGATATGCTTTCAAAGTAAAAATAGGTTCTCTCAGGTTTTCATATCTCGACTTATGCACAACGCTAAGTGAATTTAGAGGGAAAATGCCACAAATCATAAGGTATACAGGTATATTTAAATAACTGTTTCTCCATAACTGAAACGTTTCGTATAAAAAAAAACCTGTCCTTAAATTTTGCCCTACATTTGGGAAAGTACACCATTTCCTATTAGCTGGCTCACAGAGATCAGAAAATTCATCAGTGTTTTGGAGATTTAAAAAAAAAAACTGATACAAACAGTATCTCAAAACTAAACTGTTGTACTGAGTTTGAAGTTCCCAGGCCCAAAAGGGATCATCAGTTAAAAGTCATTCATTAAATTTTTTGTCTTATACCTTGTATATAGAGCTCATAGCTTTGCTATATCATACTCATAAATAAAATAAATGATTTTACTAAAATAAATATTTTTTTAAATGCCACAGAAATAGCACAGCTGCGCTATCTCACCCCGCCCCAGTTCAGAGTCCTGGCCAGGTCATTTCCGGTACCCAGGGGCAGGATCGCCACGGGAGGCTGCGGGCTCAGCTGCAGCTGGTCCAGCGTAGAGAGGATCCAGCCCACCTTCAGCCATTGGATGCACAGATGCATCAATCAGACCAATCAGTGCCATGATCAGTCTTCTTTCCTCATCATCAGTTATCATCACCAATCATTGAATGACAAAATCATATCCCTCACTCTAGATGCCTTGATCAAAGCCGGCATGGTAGAAAACCTGTCTATGCACAGGTACAATCAGGAAAAAGAACAGGTTTTGATAAAAGTTGCAGGTTCACTGTAAAAGCGCATGACAAAGTGACACCTGCCACAATGCATATACTGAAAAAAGTAGAAAATTTGTCTTTTTCATATTATATATTCATGTCTTGCAGCTCCCAGTCTAAGTGGACAGTATGGTTTTATGACCTTACTGAATAGTGAAATAGCATAACATTAGCCCTTAAGTGCCCATACAAAGTAGGACCTTAATTTGTATGGCACTGTGTGACATCTTTCTGGGTTAATGATTTGGTCTAAAAAGGTTCTTCCAGTTCTCTGCTTTATCGCTGGCTGCCTGTTGCTCTCAGCACCCATTTCTGATCCTATTCCCTGGACCAGGACTCACTTTTAATTGTGAACCTTAAAGCAGAGTCCCGACTAACCACCAGCCCTCAAACTTTCAAGAGGAAAGAGGCTATTATTCAGTAAATATTCAGTTTTCAGTGGCTGGGGGGGTAAGAACAGCACTACAATATCATGGTCAATGTCAATACAGATCACAGGCTGATAGTGACTATGTCGCACATAGTCATTTTCTTCTATTTTTTAGCTGGCTCGCCATTGTTTCATTGGCATCTGGTTCCATCATTATCATGATTAGCAAGGCCACGATGCCTGAAGGTCCGGTCCATAATAATCTATCGATTTGAACGCTCGTTCAGACTGACCGTTCCGTCTCCACCGCATGCCAGAATCCGCAGGTTGGGAATTTTGCGGTACATTTCTAACCTTGAAAAGAAAAGCAAAACACCTCAAAAATGCGGGCAAACTGAGGGATGACTTATCCTGTTTTAAATGTGCTCTAATAAATACTTTTTGATATTAATATGCAGTTCGACCATACAAATAAACTAAACGTGCCAGTTGTTTATAAATTTAATACATTCAGTGCTTCCAAGCTTATGAAATGATTAAATAAACAAATATACAGACAGACAGACAGACAGACAGATAGACAGACAGATAGATAGATAGACAGACAGACAGACGGACAGAGGTCCATGTTTACAGTGAAAAATGACATTTTGTTAAAAAAAAAATCATAAATTGCTCTAGTTCCCATATCATCACTTTGGCCTGATAAAAGCTAACATGATACGAGTCCAGTTTCACTGTGATGGAAACACACAGCACATAATCAGCCAGTAAATAGTGAAGGCCCCTCTCTGCCACTGCCAAAATTTCCTCTCCCAGCACCGTTGCCAAAGCAACGCAGTGAGAGCCTTCTAAAAAGCCAGAGTCATCTCCATCGGTAATGGCAACCTGAAGCCTGGCCTGCACTGAATGCCACACTTAGTGAGACCTTTTTCAATGACAGGAATTACTGACTAACCCTTCGAACCTGTAACCCTATCCGATGGCTGACTGTCAGTATCAGAATACCAACACCATCATACTCTTACCCCTCTTTAGGTCCTCCCTGGCTCAAGTCAAACACCTGCCGGGGATTGAGGCACCACAAGAAGGTCTGGATAATCTTTGTTCCCTGAAATGAGACCATGAGTAAAATCATGAGGAACGTGCTTCGTCTGAGCAAAGATGTCAAGAATTCAATCATGACACTCCGTTATTACCCTCGTCACTCAAAAAGCAGAGTAGGGATCAGATTCTTTACCAGTTCAAATACAAATAGCATGTTTTTTTTAGTTGTATGAATCATTTTCACTCATGAAAATAACTTGCACTCTTCCACAATGCTTGTTGTCAAGCATTTTCGTAAACAACACTGTGGCTGTCCCAGATGCCTGTTCAGTTCTCCCGACGCCACACACTCAATGACAGAAACTATTTGCTGTTAAACTATTTAGTCTCTGGGGAAATTTCAAGTGCAAACATTATTCTTAAACCTGGAAACCTATAATCCAAAGTATATTAAAGACAGTAAGCAGTAAATCCAATGATGTGAGATTCATTCCAAATTCTGGGAGAGTAAATGCAGTCCTGGCTAATAGATGATCTGCTGAGTGGCCACCAGGGGCACTGCAGGAGTAAGGAGGTATTTAACCCGTATAAAAATGTACATGGGGGATAAATCATATATTTATACTCCAATGTACTGAACAAAATTCAGATTTACATCCATCCATCTTTCAAGCACAAATACTGGAAGGGATTATGGAAAAGTCCAGATTTTACTTTAGTAAATTGATTTGTACATGAACTTTGACGGTACGCTGTAATGTGTAACACAGTAGCACAGTGACACAGTGGGTTGCACTGTCACCTCACACAACCAAGGTTGGAAATTTGAATTTCACTCCCCATATGTTTGTGTAGTTTGCATATCCCGTGCTATTTTGGATGCATTTAGCTGAACTGGCATCTCTGAATTGCTCATTATACATAACTGTGTGTGTTCTGTAATGGACTGGCATCCATTCAAGTATGACCTATGCTACATGGGATTAGCTCCGCCCCCCGCCCCCCCTCCCCCCGGATTTCATGAAGGTGTGGTTCTGAGGCTCACCTGATTTCCCCCACTCTTAGGGTTAACAAACACCAGCAGAGGCTTCAAATGCTGGGAAGGAATCGGTTTGACTATGAAGGGCTTCCATCGTGTCTCCTGCATTGGGAAGGACAGACAGTGGGGGGGGGGGGGGGGGGGAGTATTAGGGTTGTGATGATTACAGACATGCAGCAGGTACTCTGGACAGACGCTTCACTCGGGTCTACTGGCCAAAGCAAAACTCATCTATCAAGTGAAGTTTGCCACAGATAATAAACTTCACTATCAGCCCACACTCAGTGACCGATTATTCATGCATTATTCAAACAAAGAACAAAGTTAGCAAGGTGATGTTGGTAGTACCATCTCCCAGCCTTCACCAAGACGCACTCAAGAAACTAACATATAAATTAGAGCATATGCCAGGTTGCAGACAGTGGCTTTTCTGCTGGATCTTTTCATCCTGAAAATAAATGCGAAGGCAGTGGCAGAAATTCAGTGGGATGTAGCGAGCAGGACGCCCCTGTCATTACTGACACATGCACAGTGTCTGTGCTCCTGCTGATCTGCATGCAAAGCAGCCAGTATGGAGGACAGAACTCACACACTGGCATGTCTCTGCAGCACAGAACCCATACATCTCCACGCTAATCGAACCTGGCAATTTCGGTTTATATGCTTATTGTACGTTGTACTTCCATTGTTACTCATATGTACGTATGGAAAATTATACTTACGTGATTATATGCTTATGGAACACAGTACTTGCATGGTTATATTCAGAGTTGGGTAATTCAGGTCCAGCGAGTAAAAGTCCAGACTGGGATTTTGTTTCAGCCAACCAGTTGGGTACTCTGTGACTGTGACTCTTTATGCTCAACCGGTTGGTTGAAACGAAATCTTGGCCTGGATTTTTACTCTCTGGACCTGAATTGCCCAGCTCTAGTTATATTTAATTTATTTACTTAGCCGATGCTTTTATTCATCCATGAAAGTTATATGCAGTTGAGCAGGATCGACCAGGCCCTGGAGCATTAGAGGTTACACACGTGGACAGAAGCACGTATGTGTTTATGTCATTGTGCTCCACACTATGTCTGCTTATGGTTTTCTACCATGGATGCTTGCATGTCCTGACGTGTCAATCACTAGTGACCTCATCAGTGGTCTAACCAGAACACATCATTAACTCAGTCAATCATTGACCTGAATGTTGACTTCATCCATCATTAGTGTCTCTTTGTACTTCTACATCTTACATAATGTTAAATATAAAGCATTGTTGTGTCCCACAAAATAAGGATGGTTGAAGGTCTATTAAGGCAACTTTCCATCAATGCGAAACATTCGTCTTAGACAGAAATGGGAATTTCAGCTCCAGAGAGTAAAAATTCAGACCAAGATTTTCTTCCAACCAACCAGTTGAGTACTCTGTGACTGCAACTCTTTATACTCAACTGGATGGTTAAAACAAAATCTTGGCCTGGATTTTTACTTTCTGGACCTGAACTATCCACCTCTAGTCTTAGAGAAAACAAAAATGTGCTTGTATGTGTGCGAGCATACACGCATGCATGCGCATCTGCCCGGGCACCAGCTTTCCTCCCACACGCAGCAGCTGCGCAGTGACATACGTGGGCAGGCATTGTGGACCGCTCTACGCGACTGGCCTAATGTGGGTTGCTTCCAGCTTCTGCAGGGATGAACCCAGCACTAGGGCCCAGGGACTCTTCAGTGGCATACTGATGAGCTAGACATCCTTGGCCTCTGAACAGTCGGCTACATCAACACAGACACAAACCTAGTACTGCTTTATCCGTAATGGATGCTCCATAAATCTTCCACAGTGCAAGGTGCCCTAATTATAATACCTGTGGGCCACCTGTATTCCAGACTCACTTTCACAAACTTTTTTTTGAGGGAGGGGCAAAGGTTATGATAATGTGTCTAAGTGGGGCTGTTGGGTAATGTATGCCAAAGCAGCCTGCATTAGCAAAGTGTCATTTATGGGACACTTTGAAGGGGTTCCACTTTTTGCTGATAGAAGCAAGCAGTTCTCTTGATTTTTCGCTGTCATGTCGAGGTAAATGACGGCATGTCTCCGGGGCATTTAAATCCAGGTAATCCTGCAAATTTCTGCGAGTATATACACCAGAACCTCACCTCTGCTCCCTTCTTACTGGACTTGCGCTTGAATGAAGTCCTTTTCTTCTTTTTGCTTGATTTCAGCGAGGTCTACACCGCAAGCACAGAAATGGTAGAGTAAGCAAACCAAAAAAATAAGAAATACCAGAGAGAACTATTACACCGTGAGAGTATAAGGAGTGGCCAGGCAGGTTACCTGTGGTCTTCGGGCACGTATGATCCAGGTGGGGGGCACGATGACGGAGGCGTGTGCCCCCAGAGAACACGCCTCCCCTATGTGCTGCAGCATGAAGCATGTGACCTTGTTGTGATACTGCATGGTGCGTAAGAGAAGTATTGCGGTCAGTAACTCTGAGGATGGCCAATCATCATTCACACAGAAATGCACATGTACAGATATGAAAAAACACAAATACACACACACACACACAGTCCACGTATTTATATCTTTATGGGGACTCTCCATTCACTTTTGTGGGCTTAACCCCAATCCCAGCTATGACGACCTTAACCCCTACCCAGCCCTAAGCCCTAAGTTTAACCATAAGTAACCAAACAAAATTCAAGACTTTTGACATTTTTAGTTTTTTGACTGCACATTGTTTGTTTCCTATGGAAGTTTCCCCTTGTGGGGACTGAAAAAATGTTTGCCACAACGTCAAAATAACAGGTCTTTATCACACTGTGGGGAAATATGGTCCCCAAAATATAATAGTTACATAAACACACAGACACACACACACACAGATAAACCTGCACTTCCTCCCATACTCAGAAACATTCAGGTTTGTGACTTACTGCCTGTTTGCACCAAGAACAGCTTATGGCCACTATTTCCTTACTGTGAAATGCAAATTTTTGTTGAAAGCCCTGTAAAAAAACAAATTTACATAAACTAATCAGATTGTTTCCAAGCCTTATGACTCCAAAGAGCAGCTGAGTGTCACACGACACTCTCTGCCACTCTGACGGCTTCTCTCTGCTCCCCGGCGCCCCCCCCCCCCACCTTTCCGCATTGCCGACACCGGCCATCTTGGCGCCTCCGGTGGACCCAGTGGTGGCGGACGATGGGTGGCTGCAAGCAGACAGATCGGAGATCAGGTCACAGCCCCAAAGAGCCACCCCTCAGGGCTGCGGCAGACAGATCTGAGATCAGGTCACAGCCCCAAAGAGCCACCCCTCAGGGCTGCAGCAGACAGGCAAACCAAAACCTGCACTCTTAACTAAATTCATGCTTTGGCAAATGCAAGGCGTCACACTTAAAACAAGACCAGATTTGTTTCCAGCTATGACCTACAGCACTGTTGTGTCTTCGAAGGGCTTGTGCTTAATGCACAAGAGGTGTATGTTTGACACAATAGGTGTATTTACTTGGATTAACTGAGCTGTTACTTATCCTTAGTACAGTTATATTATAGAAGTAAATTTTGCTAAATGTGTGGACAGACTAGAATTAACCAAATTATTGTAATCCAGATTTTTAATATATCATCTGGGACTGAATAATAAATTTCAGCTTATTCTAGAAATAAAAAAATCTTAACTAATTTCCTCCATGCATTCTTTTACTTTACGCTTAGCATGACATTCTAAATCACTTTTTTTAAAATTCCAAGCATCATGACATGTATTCATGTATTTTCATGTATTCTCTGCAGACAGTATCACATAAGGAAACTTTAAAAACGGGAAACCAGATGTTGGAAAAAAACGCTCTACATTTACTCATTATTCCCCCGCTGTGTCACCCACTGTTTGTTTAATCTGTTTTTATTTAGGAAGAGTGATATTCAATAATGCTCAGCTAAGAACTATATATGTATGTATGTTTCTGTATTTTTAATTTTTCCCGTTAATTATAGGGAAGCAACTCTAACACAAGTACACAATTGTTATTAAAAATAACAATTCGTTAAGAAAAGCACTGCTAACATTACTACGCAACTTGACCATGTTCGTTAGTTAAATTTGACGGTTCTACAGATATTCGCGCCTTTATGAATAATTGTGTGTATGTCGCCCCCTAATGGAACGTAACTGTAGTAAACCTCACATACGTTCAAAAAGTTTTTCTTTTAAAAAAAAAAAAAAAAAGGTTTACCTCGCGAAGATTTCTTGATCCAGATTCCCTAAACGATGGTTTACATCTGAAATTTATCTAAAAAGGAAAATCAGACGTCCATATACTGTTAGATTATCTGCAAAAGGTAACATATGGCATATCAAAATGCTCCTTCCACACTCAAAGCTGGATTTTGAAAAAAGGATTAGTTATAGTCCCAGATGGTCAATTCCAAAAGAGATTATAGGTTAGACAGTGATTTAAAAAAAAAAAAATCAGCCTTATCCAATCAGAGGTCTGGAGTGTTATAAAGTGAAAAACCAGTAAAGCTGCATCTCTGTCTCAGATGGAATCCAAAGCCCATAATCTTCTGGATGCCCAGGTACAGCAACCACAGAAATTTTTAATCAACATTTTACACATTCTAGCTTTGTAATGTCTGTTGATCATCTTCCCTTAATGTTTGGGGCCAAAATTGGGAGGAAAACAAGGATTTTAATTACACCAAACATGCATTAGCCAAGTTTGAGATCAGCATAGAACAGTAAACACACATTCCCTGCAATTAGTAAAGCAAGATTTAGAGGAAGGACAAGGTGTAGAGTAAAGGAGCGCACCCTTCAGCTCGTTTAAGTCCCTGAGGGAAACCAGCGATTGCAGGACAGACGTGCCGCAGG
Organism: Paramormyrops kingsleyae; assembly: GCF_048594095.1. NCBI lineage: Eukaryota > Metazoa > Chordata > Actinopteri > Osteoglossiformes > Mormyridae > Paramormyrops > Paramormyrops kingsleyae. The sequence goes on from NC_132807.1 coordinate 23,830,254, forward strand.
AGATACGCGGGAGAAAGAGCCGGAATAAAACGAGCTACCCAGCCCAGGACGACACGCATCAAGAGGATCCCATTATTTGCTGGAAAGATTTTCATTTTTTTTTCTAGAGCCAGTCCAGCAGAGTATAACAGAAGTGTCTCACTCGACAGGATGGGTCTTTCATAAGCTGGTCATGGAGAATTTCTACTGGAGTCAGTTGTTCACTGTTCGCCAGCTGGGGGGGGGGGGACGAACACAAGTTCACACAGGTCCTGAGTGACAATTCTGCTGGTGCTAAAACTGCATCTTACAGGTTAAATGTTCAAGTGGTAAGCGTGAAGGAACCAAAATATATGCTAAATATGAATCCCTCTCTGGAGAAGGTCTGCACTGTGACTGGTTCTCAGTTTAATTATAAAAATATAAAAAATAGGATAATTATTAAACATTTATAAGGCTTTATGGAAATAAAAATATTCTAGGAGTGAGAATTATGTTATATGTCAGGTATAAGGGCTAAATGCAGTATAAATTATTGCTCTAATCTCAATAATACTTTTCATGCCAAGTATTTTGTACAGTATAATTGCTTATTATTTATAAAAGACAGGATATTGTGCATTTGGAATGCATTCACAGAGATGTTTGTATTTTGAAATTCAGTTGTGGGAGTAATGTATTAACAGATAACATGGTCATATACTCTCGTTCTGCCTGATTGTGTGCTCCCCCGTCAAAAGGTTAATATTAGCCAATTATGAAACGGAAGGTTCTATTGCAGTTTTTCCAAGAAGGGGTGTTTACACCTCCTGTTTACATCCTTTCTGACAGCTCAGCTTTAATCAAGCTGCCCTTTAAAAAGAAGAACAATTATCTCATTTACATGTTGAGAAGGGCAGCAAAAATTGGCTGAGTCAGTTTTTATATTATTTCTGTTTTCATTTGTCAATAAAATTTCTCAAATACTGCTTTTTAGATAGTTTCCTAAATATTTCATCTTTCCTTTCACGCACTTATTATTGGTTAGGCAACTATGGAAAGTATTTAATAAACCTCCTTTACATACGTAAAGTCAATGTATTTGCAAATAAAAACAGAACATTTCAAGGAAGAAGGAAAGCACTTCAGCATTCCACACACTTCTCCTGAACTGCCTGTAGTCTGTGAATTGCTCATTTGTTCATGCTTTTAAGCTGCTGCATTTGCCACACACAAAATCCAACAAGCATATTAGATTATTCTTCAAAAGAAAATACCTTTCCCAATGGAAGTGGGATTGTTGAAATTTTGAAAGACATAGGTATTCGCTCCATATACACATTAGAAACCAGTCAGTTAGATATAGAAGTCTGTGATGTTTACCAGTCACAATTAATCAGCAATTAAAAAAAGAAAAAACTTTGCTAAATTATCTGGGAAATACTGCATTTTTAGTCTACTGCTGATCACATTTTCAATGAGAATAATTGCATCCTATAATTGTTATTTATATATTGTTTAGTATCCCTCTGGGTGCTAATGAGTGCAATTGCAATTAATAGCTTAAAGGCAAGAACAGAACTGAATGAGTCATTCAAAAAAAAAAATATATATGACAGTTAAAATGAAAATGGCTGTGCAAAAGATACGTGCAGATTTGTTAAACACTGCTTGTCAATGGACTTTTCTTATGAAACAAAGACATTTGTAACATTTTTACAGATTTAAGCAATCAGCCCCAGACTCGGCGATCACTGTATGTTCGGCTGCTTATTTTGGGTTTTTTCAGGTTCTTTCAAAGAGATCCTACTTGTTCTTTCAGCTGCACGTTGCAATACAGACGTTGTGGTTAACTTGCCCCAGTGGCCTCCCACATCACTACCCGTCTTCCATGCTTACCTTCTCCAACTGCTCGATGCAATTAGTGTGCACCACGATTTTGCAAGCACCACACTTCTTCCGTGCTGCCGACTTTTGCTGTGATGAAAAGAAATGGAAAAAAAAACTCAGCCGAGTGATGTTTTCTTTTTTTACTCAGAAAACAAATTAAATGCTAACAGTCAAATCAGAGACATTTCAGAGCACAGGTTCTAGAGCATTCCTGCTCTGTACATCCACTTTTCAAGACCAAGATGTTCACTGCAGGATTTGGAGTGAGAGAAGAACCCAATGCAGGAATTGCATGACGCACAGAGCAGGGGGCAGGGCACGCGCTGGACAGGATGCCACGGGTCACCGGGCACAATGCAGGTTGTGGTACTACTCATGAACCAGACGAAATACACACAAGCGAATTTAAGGAGAAGCTATAACCACATAAACCACAAGCCTCTGGGCTGTGGAAAGAAACCAAAGCATCCACAGGAAACCAATATGAACACAGGGAGATCATGTAAATGGCAGATAGCAAATCAAAGGTTTAAACCACAAGCCACCTATCTCAGGTATTCAGATACCTCAGGGGGTGCGTGAGAAGACCATGGTAATATGTCACGGTGATTCAGGTTACTGTGGGGCTTTTTAACCATGAGGTACTTGACTGATTTGGTTTGGTGGTCCTTGGCCCAACAAGTTTGAAAACCACTGATCTGCAAGGCTTACTCAAATTTTGTATTAATGCAACACCAATAGTAATCAATAGATGGCACTGTTTACACAATGTCTAAGCAAGAACATTTCCTAGGAACAGGAAGCACTGCAAATAATGCAACTGGCTTAGACAGTCAGGTCTTTGATGTGGTGTACCTATTGTGAGATCATTTTACATTCAAATTACACCAGTTGCCAGCTCAAGAGGTAGGCTGTAGTTGTCCGTTGTAAAATGGAACTGTCCATTACAGAGTTGTAAAACGCTCTGATGACAGTTATTCACGAGAGATGTAAATCATCTGACTCACCAGCGTCCTGGCCACACAATTCTGCTCTCCCACGTAGCAGGATTCTCCAGAGACACTGGTCTCGAACCAGATGTGTTCTCCATACAGGGCACCCTCCTACACGAGCGGAATATTTACAAAAGTACAAAGGCGTCAGTTCAAGCACGCATCATGGCCGGGAGCAGATCTGTCGAACGCTACGCTGGCCAAGTTTTCAGAGGCGCCTCATCCAATTTACAGCGTGTGGCATAAACATACATTTATATAAGTGACAAATTGTTAGAATTTACACAAAGATAGAAGAACTTCACAAACACAAAGAACTTTACAGACAATGCACTTGAAAAAATGGGATTTCAGTTAGAATATGTACGCACAAAAATCATCACTGAAATGAAGGGGAGCAGACTAATTTGAGAAAAGTGCATGAGAAGCTTCAGGGAAATATTTATCTTTATAAATAGATTGTGACTGGCATCCATCCAGGGTTTACCCCAGCCATGTGCACCCTGCGGCCCAGAATAGCCCCCAGGCCTGGCTGCAATCTTCACCAGCATGAGCGGTTGGAAGACAAGTGGATGCATAAACAGAGATGTTGCTTTAAACATGGATGGGCCCCCATTTTCTACACAGGCAGCTATATTTCAGCATGACATGGAAATGCAGCCTCTCTATTGCCTTCTTTACAGCTTTTTCCTGTTACTCCTGCCCCACTGTGTAGTCAGATCGGCGTACAGCTGGTTTTCATTATATACAAACCACGAGCCAAAAGCTCTCCCTAGCCCAGTATCTCCCAAGCTGGTTCCACAGACACTCCATTTTTGCTCCCTCCCAGCTCCCGGTGGGAGCAAAAATGTGGACTGTCTGGCAAGGAAAGCACGTTTTCATCCTGTCCCTTGTAAATTACATCAATGTCAGAATTAATAATTGCAGTTAATGGTTTAATTATTGTAATTTGTAATTTCACTTGTACACTGATACAAGTCAACCTAGCTGCAATATAAAGGGTGATTTAAAAAAAAAAACTATAAAATTAAGTAAAAACAGTGAGCCGTCAAAAAAAATGTGGGGTCTCCTTAAATGATGTCGGTCTGGGTTGGGGTCGGGGGAGTTTGGAAATTTACATTTCTGCATAGCTGTAGTGGCAACATGGGCTAACACGGGGAAGGCAAGGAGACTTGACATTATTGTGTTCATCACATGCACAATGAAAGAATACAGTATCTTCGACAAACAGAGCCAATAGTAATGATGCACTAGAAATCGAACGTGTATGTAGAGGAGGCCAAGGAGGACACTTAGCTGGGTGCAAGACCCCACCATTACAATACTGCTGCGAAACAATTTACCTAAAGTGTAAATAAACAAGGAGTGACGAGTTTAAACAGCCACTTTACTGATCTGGTTGGGAATAAACCCTGAAGTCAAAGGGCATGATGCCCTTTAAATCACTTACAATCCTAGCTACCACGTTACTTGGCTTGTTTCACTACAGGAGGCAGGCAATCCTTCTAGAAATATATTCAACAAGACAATATGTGCTGTTAGAAATCAAGTTCCCGCAGAGTGCAAATATGTACATCTTGGGTCTCAGCTATGCTTGCCACTTAAGTCCACTTGGGCAAGAATTGCAAATTTTAAAAAATATAACATACAGGCAATGAAGTCAACAAGTGATGCATTTTTGTTTTAATTCCACACAACCTTGAATGGTACTTTTGGGTCTCTTAGACTCAGTACAGGTTGGGGCAGCCACTCACACTCCAGTCCACGGTGCAGCGGATCTCCCGACCCGGGTCACTCTTCCCCACGGCCAAGGCGCTGGGCTGGGCTGCTAGGTGCTGATGGTTCGACTTGGTGATGGCTTTCCTAAAACAACACAGGAAGATGCACCTTTAATGGCCCGTTCCAAACCGCATCCAGGTTTAGCTGGACAAGGATCATGTATACTTAAAGGGGGAAATTTTATATATATATAAACAAGACAATATATATATATATATATATATATAAAATGTACTTTTTTCTCCCCTTTAAGTGTGTGTGTGTCTGTATGTATATACTGTATATATATATATATATATATGTTTTTATATATATATATAAAAAAACAGGTTCTGTGCACAGAGCAGGGGTGATTCCAGAAATGTACCCTTAGCCCCCATTTAGAATAACCATTTTTCAGGGGAGCAGAGAGGAAAACCAGGGTGGCAGGGTGGGTCTATATGGCCTATGGCAGCGTTTCCCCAATCCGGTCACTGGTGAACCACAGACGGTCCACATGTTTGCTCTGGCGGCTGGGAGGGAGCAAAAACGTGGACTGTCTGGCAGAGAGCTGGGAGGGACGGGGTTGGGAAAGACTGGCATTTGGGACAGAGTAACAAAGTAACAGTTTTGGGACAGAAAAGAGACCAAACAGCATGTAGGATGATTAAGGTGAATGCTTAACTGAATCAGTGATATTTCCCTTTTGATAAGCAACACTCATGTCTAAAACAGGTTCATAAGTCATATTTCATTATACTGAGCAACATGTAGAGTCAGTGTACATTCATTAAGTTGCCAACTGTACAACCAGTTTGGAAACAGTCCAACAACAATCAAAACGCAAATGACGTTTTCTTGGAAACACTTGGAAAATGTGATTTTACACTCAAAGGGAGGGGGGCAGGGCTGCACTGGCCATCTGGCATACACTGCATTCTCCCGATTGGTTTGTGGGCCAGCAAAATTCATCGTGGGGGACCAGTAGATTCTGCCATTACACTCAACGGACAGGGAATCTGTGGAGGATTGGTGAGCTAGCGGAGATGTTAGAGGTCTTGGAAGACTAGCTTTACTCCCAGGAGTATGTCCTCGTAAAGAGGGCCTTCTGGGTAATGTGGCTGAGCTGGGAGGGGCAGGACAGAGTCGGCGCTGGGAGTCAGGGGTGGGGTGACGCTATAAACACAGACTTTTCCCCCATTAGCTCAGAAAACTGATGCCATTTGCAAAGCCGTTATCCAGCATAATTTCACCTCTGCATTCTGTAAGTATTGCAGGCTCTCTATTTACAATATATTAGTAGATACTAGTTTCAGAAATACAGCACTCACAGAAAGTCTTGGGATACTTGCTTAATTCAGTAATAATATTGCAGATTTATTGGCTTTATAAAAATAATTACTACAAAACAAAATTTATAAAAAATAATTAATGAATATACAGTATATCACATTAGAAACAACCTGTAATTTAAATAAAACAATAATTTCAAACAGTAATAAATTGAAACCAAAATTATAGTTCAAAAAAAGCTGTTCTGAGTCAAGAAGTTCATTGACAAACAGTATCATTGGGTAACACCTTAGCAATAATACGAAAGACCAAACATTTGTGTTCAGTATCTCCCTCTGAAAGCAATTCATAGCAAAATGACAAGAATGTAACTGAATGACTCAGTCAAAAATATTGACACTTAATAAAAAGAAAATTTCTGTTCAGATTTGTTACACACTGCTTGTCAATGGACTTTTGTTATGAGACCAATAAATTTGCAACATTTTTACATAAATAAGCAAGCGACCCCAGACTTCCTGTGAGCACTGTACAAAACTAAACTTGCACAATCTTCCCCCACCAATCAGGTAGTTAACAGTTATCAGATCGTTGATCTTTTTGCCTATGTCAGTGTACATGTCTTCAAATGTCATGTTTATGTCTCAGCATTTATATTCTGTTTATTACTTTTCAGTGTTTCCGCATCTTTCGCGGTCAATTGGTTCCACAACCTACCATGATACTTCAAAACCTCGTACGTTCAAGCCCCTATATAAAAGCGCCTATTTACTTCGCATATTTGCGACCTGTTGTTTACTTTAAATCAACCCTAAATTACAGAACTGTACCTATACAATGTAAATTCTGTGTGAAAACAGCACAGTAGTTGTTATCCTGTATTTTTTAGGGAAAAAAATACAGAAAACATTGCTCATCCACATTACAGTACGGTCATTTTCGAACTGCCATCGTTCAGACACGTAAGATGCAGGCTGACTGTATAACCATCGAGAATGATATTTCACCTCAGTGTGAGACAAGCAACATATATTTTAAGTGGACAATAAAAGATACTTTGACTTCTGACTTTGACCAACAGCTCCACACAAACGGAGTACTGCGGCATTCTGCATGCATCAGCAGTGGACCTGCATTCCTGCTTTCGCTCACTGCGGGTGAACGGTCGCATGCCGACGGAAGCGAGGATCTACATACGAGAGGGACCCACTCCACGTCTCCAGCTGAGGACGGCCACAGACTCCCGTCAGGGGACGGGCCAGGGCCCGGTGGGCACGGAAAGTCCTGCGATTCCAGCGACGGCGTCGCGGCTGGGCGTTTCCTAGCCTCCATCTCTTTCTGTAGGCTGGCCACTCCCCACGCACACGAGATGAGGAAGGGATACGGCTCAGGGGCACCAGGGGCAGGTTTACGAAAGTGTCGATATCCTGCCACATGCCCTCCTCTCCGGATTCTTCTCGGTCCCCCTGGCAGCCAGGATCAGGCTTCCGGACAGGGCATGGACTGTTCATTTCCACCTCCGATTCGGAGCCGGAGGAGACCCGGCCAGGCCCGGCGCCCCGGACCACCACCTGCTGCACTGTGCCCAACGCTGTCCTACCATCATCCTCCTTGGCGATCTGGAGCAAGCTGGCCAGCAGGATGGAGGAGCCCAGAAGATGGGCGTCGATGGCGTGCAGCTGGCCGGCGCCGCGATGACGCACGGCAAACCGGCGGTTCAGGATGGGAGTGGTGGTGCTGGAGCGACGGCGTCCGTGACGAGAGCCGTTCAGCAGCCGGCCCTCACAAGAACACTGCCCCCCGGAGGCTGGGAGGGATTCGTGCAGCTGGGTGTTCGATTGAAGACTGGTGCTGGACCTGCGTCGGGCTTTACTGGTGGACAGAGCCACACCAGGCCGTGAGGACCAAGGGTCTGACGCGGCCAATACCCCATTAGCCTTAGCCTTCTTCTTCTTCTTAAAGTGCCGACGAAAAAAGGCATCCATGTCGTTCAGATCAAACTCCTCTAATGGTCCAGTGTTACTATCAGACCTGATGGTGCTGTTGGTGCAGAAATTTGCAGTCAGTTCAACTAAACGGACAAACTCTCATCTCCTACTGGGAATGCAGTACTGTTCTTTTGGCTTCGGGGGAACTGACTTGCTTTTCAGGGGGCTAAAGAGGGACATGGCAGCATGTTGGAAATAAGTGTATCCCATGTAACCCTGACAGTTACACAACAGCCAACCCAGGAGCCCAAATCACTGCAATCATGTCAGACATGAAAATGTAGTCACAAAGACGTCCCTGCCACATATTCAGTGTTTCACACTAAGTCCATTTTACCATGAATTCCAATTGGAATAAAAATAGGTTCAAATGACAGCCTGAGTGGCTCGCTTTAGTTAATGCATAATACCAGACAGGTCCTAAAGAAATATTACTCTAAGTAGCATCATTGCTATGATGCTACTTAGAGTAATAAATACTTAAAAATTGCCGTTGACAGTCAAAGCTGATGCCTGACCTTCTAAACTGTTCATCATAATATTTTATCTTCTGTCATATATATATTTCATTTACTTTATTCACTACCCCTCTCCCCTTGTTTATATTTTGGGTATGTGGAGGTTACCTGAGCCTTGCCATAAGCATTTGTTTACTTTGGCCTTTCGTACAGCATATGTTGACATTTTTCATTTGTTTTTAATCTGTTTTTTATTCTATTTTTTACTTTTATTCTATTTTTTATTTGATTAATTTTAGTCTATTTTATTTATTTGAATTTTTATGTACTTTAGATGTGATTTTAAGTTTATTTTTGGAATTTATTCTTATTCTGATACACTTGTAGCACTTTGGTCAACTTTGTTGTGTGAAAGTGCGTTATAAATAAAGTTGCCATTGCCATATGATAAATAAAACACTTTGATTGATCACAATGCTGCCTGAAGGCCATGCAGAGAGGACGGCGCGTCCATGGCAACCTGGGAGAGTGAAGGCGGGTTGCCAGGTAATAGCAGGTGTCTCTCAAGGCATGGCTGAATATCATTTAAAATATAATTTAAATACCTTTAACTTATTGAACAAAATCACTTCATTTTGAAAAACAGATTTCAATACTTTTGATACAAACGATATTTCTGGGGATCGAATCACAGAAAAAAATTACATTATACAGAATAGGCTGTTATTTTTCAGCTTTATCCCACCCAGAAAATAAGAAAAAACATTAGTAATTACAGCACAGCAAATATTTACATACTGCACCCAATTACTCAACGGAAATTAAATACTGATAGCCATTACACCTGCGATATACCTATCTAAGAAACTGCCATAAGAGGAAAGACATATATAGCCATGTAAACATAGGTAAAATTACATGGAAAACAGAAATTTCTACAGAAAAATCACGTAGTAATATGACTAAACTGTGCAATTTGCTTACCCACAAAGAAGTAACAAAAAAGCTGTTGTTACTATGAACGTAATAAACTTCAGAGAAAACACTTGATCAGAGGAAGCCAATATGCCCTGTGGCATTTCAGTCACGACCATCCCCCTGGAAAGTTTCAACTCTCCACACCTTGCTGAAAGGCATAACCTAACATTTGCAAAGAATGTGACAAGATGATCGTACAACTTTCACCCCGTGTAGTTAAAACCCAGCAGAAAACACAACAGCAGGGAGATAAAAGTGGACAGGAGACCGTGCCAGGTCCTGCTCTCCAGGCAGGAACGAGCCTCACATACTGTCGTCCTACCCGTGAGCAATTTCAGTCAAAGAAAAATCTGAATTGAAAAATTTGATTTCAAAACTTTAAAAAAAATTTCCACATGCAGAAAATATGACGCCAAGAAAGATAGCCAGCTGTAACAAAGTATTGCTCTGATTGAAAAGCTCTCCCCGTCATTTCACTTCTGATTATTTTTCCAAATTAGCTAAGTGTGCTCTGCCCAAGGTATCGCTGAGCTTCACTGCCAACAGCATTTTTCAGGTGTTTCATTAAAACAAATTGGTATCTCTAGCAAAAGAAAACACATTTGATCATTTAGCTAGCATGAGCTATCACGGAAATCAGATGATGTGGGAAACTGATGCTTTGACTTTCAGCAAACTCTCCAGGCTAAATACGTAACATGCCTGCACCTCCTGAACCACACCCAGTATAAAAGTACTCCTTTGAGAGGTATATATCGGAAAACAAAAACTTCCTGATCCAGTTTCAGCTATTCAAACTGTACACTAAAAGACAACTTCCTCCCAGCATGACAGGTGTCCATTTAATATCCCATTGTTTCACATTTGCAATAATCGGAGCTTTAAAAGGAGGACAGAGAAAAGTAGATTCAGAGTGTATTAACTGAAATCGGTAAATGTTAGGATATTTTATGACATATTCATCAGTAAAAATACAAAAAAAAATGTTATATGACCTGCCTACAGCATCTATATGACATATGGACCTATCACCCATATTTCAGGCAATGTACAAGCAGCAAGATGAACTTCTGCCAGGATATCCATTTATTATCGTTATGTTTCAAGGACCGAACAAACCTTGGTATTCACACGACAAGAACGCTTCTCTGCTACATTATATTATGCAAGCATAGAAGATTGGACAACTTCTAGAAGTTGTCCTAAACAGGTATCCTTAATTTCCCTTATATCCCTCCAAAAGTGTATACTGTCACAAACCAACATTTAAAATCTTATAAATAGCTGCTGTACTCGCTGTGACATATCACAGAATGTCAGACGTTACAAAATGTCAGAAGGTTGTCTAAAAAAACCTCAGAAGATACAGTACTGCATTCCACACTCATCAACGCACAACACAAAGCAGCCTCAACTACAAGAGAAAATGATTCTTAATGCCATACAACCTGAGAAATTCAGACAGTTCTTCCTAGAGCTTTCTGTATGTCCACTAAATTAGATGGAGCCTTGCAGACCTAGAGTGGAAAACGGGAAGCAGACTTGGAGAGATGGCAAGGAAGAGGAGGTGCTGTTTCAGTCCTTATTAAAATAACTCCTGAGCTGGCAACAGACTCCACTTCCTCTAGATAGGAGCAAAATGCAAATCTATGCTTGCACACACATACATGCGCACACAGACATATCACCAGGCTAAGTGTGTGCTGCAGATTAGCTGTAGCCTGTTTCAACTGTTAATGCTGTAGTTAACAAGTCACTACCTTCCAGGACCTAAGCATCAATGCAAATTTGCCCTTTTCAGGAAAATTCATTTCCAGCTAAAACATTAATGCTATCAGCAATACCTCCAACCCGAAATGGTTATGTCTTTAGTCTCCATGCCACTCAGCCTCCCAAAAAAATTCTTTATAAATTCAAAAACTTATAAAATCATCAGATAACTGGTAACCCAAAGCATGCCATCAATAACGTTACCACTGTTTTCACTGTAGTATATGAATTATATGGACGAGAGGGCAATATACCCAGAAATGGCTAGTTAGAAAATTCAACCAAATAGCCCTGATCTAATTACTCATCTCCTCTCTGTGTGAGAACAAAGGTGATTCACCCCAAAAGGAAATAGTATATAGGCTGCATTACAGAGTCTTATTGGTCACCAAATCCCCAAGCTCCCCAAAGCTAATGCTTTTTAAATACACTTTAAATCAGGTCAGATTTCTGATAAAGTGCTAACCAATTATAGCTCAGCTAAACTAGAGAAATCAGGTTTCTCTGAAGCCCTAAGAAGCTTATTATATGATAAATTAGAGTTAAATTACACTTTTTCAAAGCCTATAATGAAACTTTCAAATAGATTAATCTGCTGTATATCAGCAACTCAACAGTTAACATCAGAAGCTGTCAAGCAAAACTCAAAAAAAAAAATCAGATGATTCTCAGCTTGATATACTCAGTGTATATTAAACAAGTGCTGTATGTAGGACAAATGTACAGATATGCTTCAGACTGCGGCCTTTTTGAATGCGATAAGTGTACATACCCTATATGTGACATTTCAGCTTTCCCACAGAGAGCTTCAGATTGGACATACTTGTTATTGAGACTCAGCCAAGAATGATATGCTGATGAGAGGAGTGGTGAGAAAAGTGGGCATGTTAACACATCCACCTCTTTCCACTGCGAATGTGAGAGGCAGGACTGTACACCCCCACACAAGAACGCTGCATCTCAAAAATGTGCCACAGGAGTGTGTGATTCATCCAAATGGCATTTAGCATAACCCAGCTAACTGCTGACTGTGGACAAACTTCCCGTTTCCGTAAAAAAAAAAATAAAACACACACACACACAGGTTTGTAATGATATCTTTGTGGGGACTCTCCACTCATTTATATGGGGAAAACTCTAATCCCAGCATGACGGCCTTAACGCCTACCCAACCCTAACCTTAACCATAAGTAACCAAGCAAAATACGAGATTTTGGGGATTTTTTGTTTTTTGATTGCATTCACAGATCTTTGTGTGGACCTGAAAAATGGTCCCCGTAATGCAAAAATAATAGGTTTTTATTACATTGTGGGATACACACACACACACACACAAACACACACACACGTATGTGCTCACAGAAAATCTTGGGACACTTTCCTAATTCAGGAAAAATATTGCAATTTTTTGGTTTCATAACAAAAATCATTGCCTCATTAATGTGTTTACAGATATATCACAAACATATATAACAGAAGTTTTAAGTCATTTAAGTTATTCATTTCAAGCTGTAATAAACTTGCATTGACAAGCATCATTGTGTGCTTTTTAACTAATAACACCTTTGGGAGCCAAGGACTACAACTACAATTAATAGCAAATTGACAAGAACTGAACTGAATGAGCCAGTCAAAATAATGACAATAAAAATAAGCATTGCTTGTCAATGGGCTTTTGTTATGAAACCAATAAATCTGCAACATTATTACATTATTACAACATTATCCTAAGATGTTACGTGAGCACTGTATATATATAAAAAATTTACGAAACGGAGACATGAAATCAAACTACAATCTTACTGGTTAAAATGTATTAGATGTTCTTGAAAATATGCCTGATATTTTGTCTGTCATAGCAGAGATTTACTGTAATTATTCTTCAGCTATTATAGATTTGCAGCCCCAGAGAAGCCATTTGTAGTACCGTATCATTTCTCAAGAGTCACGATGTAAATTGCACCTTTAAAGGGACAGCTGAAAGTGTGGGTTTAAATCTGAAGTAGAGCTGAAGAATAATTCACCTCAACAAATCACCCATTGTATATGTGTCCTGTGATGGACTGGCAATCCATTTAAGTGTTTCCCAACCCGGTCCTCTGGGATCCCAGACAGTCCACGTTTTTGCTCCCTCCCAGCTCCCTTTCATCTATGGGTCCCTGAGGACTGGATTGGGAAGCACGGGTCTAAGGTGGAGACATTTCAATGTATGTATGGGCAATTCTGAGGTGTCAGATCGCTTAGTTGCATGTCATTGTACTTGGAGGAAACCATGCGAGACAGAAGCAGGGGTGTGACCCACTAAACCTCCCCAGATTTAGTTTTGCTAAGGCTAACTTGGTCTGGACTGGTGTCTTATCATTGCAAATGGGATCCTGCTATTATCAAAGGTAAAAAGGTACTACATTTAATTATTTATCTCATAACAACAATCTAAAAATATTGTACTGTTATTAAGGACTGATGTTAACTGCACTAATGTTACTAAAATTAATATAATAATAAAAATAACTGAGTAAGTACCCAGGGGTGCTCCAGAGATTTCCAAATGTAACTGCAGTATAGATTAATGTTTTTTATGCATTACATTTGATTATGCATTACATTAGAAATGTTCAGATTGTGAATATTAAAATTATGAAAAATAATGAATGAAATTATGTGGGATGAATGTTTTATTTTCTCTCTATTTTCCTGGACACCCACAACTCCAACATGTTATGGAATAAGTAATGTGTGAAAATTGAATAAAGTGAAAATAAATACCATATTACTTTTGCAGATACTTTAATCCTTGTTATCTTGCAATGACGTGATTTTGACGTCAGTAATTATTGATTTCACTGTGACCTTGTACTGGATAAGAGGTCATCAAAGATGGATGGCTAGATGATTCTTAACTGCGTATGAGCAAGTAGCATGTGTGTGGTCTGAATCAGCACTGCCCTCTATTGGCCAAACATGACTGTTTTTCATTAATACATAGTGCTCAGCTGAAAATCTTACACACACACACGTTGGCATATCTATGTAAATCCATTCATTTCTATGGAAAAACCCTAACCCCAGTCACAAGAACCTTAACCCCTACCCAGCCCTAAATTTACACATAAGTAATCAAACAAAATACAAGACTTTTGGGATTTGTAGTTTTTTGATTGCATTCGCAGATTTTTATTAAATGGATGTTGCCCAAATGGGGAGCTGAAAAATGCCCCCCAAAGTAAGGAAGTTTCAGGCTGTACCACACTTTGGTTAGTCATTTGGGAGTAAGTCGTTTGGTCAACTTTCACTTATTTAGGGCACAAGGGATCAAACATCACTTTCTTAATTATTTAAATTAAATAATTGCTTAAATTGAGACAGTCTGAATCTGAAAGCTTCGTAAATAACCCAGCCGTACAAAGGCATTAGAGAAATTAATTTATAAAGATGCCTGGAAGCATGTATGGCTTGGGAAATAATTAAGTTAATTATATAAGAGGTTTTATACATGCCAAACGGCTAACCATTTCCTCCTGGGAGTTGTGCCGTTGATGTTATATAATAATTGAGAGATATGTCGAATACTTAAGTACTAGATACCAGCCTCTAATAATAGCAACCTACAGGTGAATGAGTACAGCCTATTTTTAACTCCCGCTGTACCAACAAATAACTCACCTCTACCATAAAAGGAAGGAAATGTATAACATTTTTCAGCTATGCAAATTTCTGTCTGCAGATAAGTACTGGTGTTACGTCCTAGGCTATTGTGTGAAATACTACACCTTGTTACAGATATCATCCTTATTTTTATGAAAGATCTAACTTTTCCAAGTGAAGAGCAAGTGAAATGCTATAATACCTTATTTACTAGTGATGGGAAAAATATAGATTTTATGGTTAATCGTGATTCTGGTTTTGACGATTCGATGTCAATTCACAAAATCTCAAGATTGATCTAGTTAATTTATGCCTAATTTATGGCTTTGAAAATATTTTCAATGAATTAAGTTTAAATTTCATGCATTAGCGAATGTGTCTTAAATGTAGACTGAATAGAGTTGAAGTGTAATCCATTCGCACTTGGGAATCTAAATCAAATTGCATTGTGAGGTCAGGACCGATTTCCAGCCCTAAACAATCTTCCTCATATAAAAAGATTTTAATTTATGTTTTGGCACATAGCTTTAAGTTACAGTTCTTCTGAAACATAGCATGTGAGTTTTGAATTTGCCCATTTTTATTTCCAGATATTTTCAGTCAGAAGAAATGTTTGTGCTTTGAAAGAGGTTTAATTTGTTTTTAAGGAACTATACCTATATGTTCCTTTTGCTATACAAACCATTGGCCTTTCTTTAGTGGTTTACACTGTTTTTTTTATTTATTTGTAATCCATTTAGAGCTTTTTAAGCATTTCTCCAGATATGAAAACCTGCTATATAATATTTCATATCTAATTCCTATCGGACAGATATCGAATGGGATTAGAATCAGATTGAATCGAATCATCACTGTGTGAATCAGAATCGACTCGAACCAATCCATCTGTTCCAGTATCCAGCTCAATTGCTTACTACAGAATTCTTTATTAACATGAATGATGAGTAGTACAATTTCTTATTTGTCATGAGGCTCTTAACTGCTAAATATCTTTTCTTTTCCTTTACGTGACGTGCGTAATTATTTTTTGCTTAAGGGCACATGCATCATCATGTATCAAGTCCCTATGAAACTCAGAATGTACTTTTGTGAATCAGTCCAAATAGCACTTCCTGTTTTCACACTGCGTCCTTCTCACACTGCCTCATTGGCAGGAAATGATTTCCGCCCCAAAAACACAGGCCCCGCCTCATTTGACGGCTGAGCATTGCAAAGATAGTATTATGAGCAGTAGCTGCTTACAGTGACAAATTGGTTTAATTTTGCCTAATTGTGTTGATGTCGTGAGTCAGCTTAAGGATTACTCATATTCTTCGCCTGTTTGTTTTTCTGCAACGTTCCACTATGCATGCATCATTTCCTGTTCCACTCTGCATTCTGCTGATGCCCTTTCCTCTTCAATTTCCTCTATCCAATTAAGCTTGATAAAATCCTTGAAATAAATCCGGACAGTGAATGGTCATCACAGCTAAGTCCAACTCTGTGTGATGTTGTTGAAGGTTTGTTCCTGGTAAAGGCTAAAAAAAGAACTTTATTTTTTGGTTTATATATGCTGTAATTCTGAGGATTATTGACATTAGCTGGAGAAGTTCGACTGCATGAGAAAACAGACGGTACCAGTGGAATCAGCACTAGGAGCTGTCCAGACTGAAGATACCGCCAGGCCTAAATCCCTTTTTCCCTACAAGGACAGCCCACATACCCAACATGCAATCTTTACACATTTTACACTCTTCCCAGGAGTGGTGATCCTGCCAAAATCTCTAAGAACAAAGTATTAAAGTGACAATGTCACAAAGGACCTCAGTATAACTCCTGGGGATTTGTAGACCTCTCTCTGACAAGCAAAGCAGAAACAGCCACACACAAAAGAGTGCACACTCAAATTTCCAAGAACCACTGGTATGATCCTTAAGTTGCAGCCGAGAGATAAGGAAGGGAACCCAACTGTTTAACCCACAGGACTGACTGTAGGCCTTCTTACTACAGACAGGTAATGCAGTGCAGTGAAGGTCTGGACTTTGTGTACCAGACTTGTGCACCACTTGATGATTTCAAAGTTCTTCAAAGGCACTGCAGAGGCTTGTAGCAAGTAGACAGGACAAACCCGTCCCAATAAGGAAACCTGTGAAATCCACTACAGAAAGGGCCGGTGTGTATGCAGGTTTTCGCCACATTACTAATTAGATTACCAGTTAGAGGACTGATTGGCTGAAGAGTCCTCACACCTGGGTTTGAACAGCTGATCTAAAGGTTGTCCCAGAAACCTGTATACACACTGGCCCTTTGCGGATAAGATTGCCCATCCCTACACTGAATGCTACAAATTTCAATGGAACCAGAGACGTATACAGAAGCTATTTTCCGGACGCTGTTTTTCCAATCGCCAGTTATGTAGCCACACATGCAGCGGCACTCAGGTGCACTAGCGATGTTTGCTATTGATAACCATAGTTGAGTAACAATCTAATTCTTATACATGTAGCACTGAGATCAGGAAAATGAAATATGTGTAGTGTTTACATGGCCGTGGTGAAGGTGTCTGTTGCTATCAGCTTCCACATAAGGAAGCATGCTCCAGTTGTTGTCTAAGCCAGAGGTCACAGGAAATAGCTGTTTATAGAGCATGGTATAGTAGCAGCCAAACAGTCACGTTGGTGGTGTTCAACCAAACATGAAAACATATGAAATTCTGTAGCAACAAAAGCTTTGCGGCTGACTGACTTCTGGAAAGAACCATTTTGCTCCCCATAAGGTAGATTTTCTTTCAGAATTTACTATGCAAAAATGTTCTCACATGCCCACAGGAAAGTGTACACACACATACACACACTCACAAGAGATTCGTCAGCAATATCAGCATAACCTTTTAAATAACCTAATGGAACATCAGCTCATTTTCTGTGGTTGCGCACCGCAAAAAGCAATACATGCAAAATTGATTTCCTCCCCTTTTGAAATGATGGAGAGTGAAAGTGAGAGTCCATTTAACTGTAGAAGCCAGCGGCACTTTTCCGAGCGTTACTGGGCCAACCGGGACTGCAAATTGACACAATCATATAAAACCAGAAGTCTTAATGCCATTTCAATAAGAACGGCACAAAAAGAGTCATTGAAAATACATTTATAAATGTGATCCGAGCTCTGCCCATCATAAGAGAGCGGGAACCAAACATTTTCTGAACACTACTTACAACATTCTCCTGATGGGACACGGACGATGGATGAGAATACTTATTAAGGGCTATTTTAGCTTTTTAGGGGGGGGGGGGGCTGCAGCAGATGGGCCCAGTTTTAATGAGAGCACAAAGTGCCGACCATTAGCTAAACAGCCCAAGGCTTTAGCTCTCCGGGAGACAAGCAAGGCTAAAATCCAGGCCGACGATGCTATTGGATGATGCTATTGGTGTAGTTTTAATTGAGAAGAAATGCTGACTGCGACCAAAGTGGTTCTCTTCAAGGACTGGCACCCAACATTTGTGCATCGGGAATATCCGTGATCCCTGAAGTGAGGATGTTGCTTCCCTAACAGGGACTGATGTAGAAACCTGATCAACGTAGTAACTGGGCTTCAACAGTATGGAGTCTGATCACTGTTGCCATGAATACATCAAACAAAGCAACGAAGAAACAAGAGTCGCTTTGTATGTTTAAACCCAAGAAAATTCAAGTCAGACCAGTTCTGTTCTGAATGGAAACAGGTAATTGGCAGGTCTTCCATTCAGGAACTAGGTAGGACTGACAAACCGTGGCCCGTCAGCCTGGAGTGGCCATGTAGAGACTTCTGTCCAAACGGTTCATGGAACCCACATGGAACCGAGGACAGGAAGGGCAGGACACAGGACACAGGACATTAATCAAAGGATCAGTGAAAAAAAGGGCCGGGACAAATTAAACGACTCATATCACTGCATAGAAAAAAATAGCTATTCAAATAACAAACCACAAGCTGATAAATACAGCAATATAAGTTAATAAAAACAGTTTTATATTATTACTCTTTGTTCTCATTAATTCAAAGTAAACAATTACATTGAAAATACTTATGATTACTATATTACTAAAATTGCTCCCCTCCCCCCAAGCCAGCCTGAGATAAGAAGATTAAATAGGCGGACACAATTTCATCATTAATTATTAAATCACCTGCTACATCTTACCCAGGCTTCAACACTCACACATTAGTGGGAGGTAATTTAATGAGCTTGTTGCTATGGTTACCTATCAACCACCTAATACCTCCTTCAACTAGCTGGCCCACCACTGCAAATCAACCCGAGCGAGGCAGCGAGAGGCAGGGACGCCCAATGAGAGGCATGGTGAGCAGCCATATCGAGTCACACCTGGAAACCCCCCGTCAACATCTCTCGTTTCATAACTTGGCATAAGTTAAGGTTTCCTGTTATACCCTAAACCCCAGGGGGACCCAATACAAGTGTACAATTCAGAGTTCCGAGGGATTAAAAATTGCACAAATTATCTCTATGTACAAAAACAGTGTTGGCAGGAGAGTTCGTGGTGACGGGTCCCTTAAATTTGAGAGGCTGATTGTCGTAACTAAAATACCAGCCTGTCTAGGCTCACTGAGCTCAATATCACCCTCTTTGGGACACACTGACGACCTTGGGGGTTGGTGGCTATACAATGCGACTCTTTAATGGAGGCGATACGTGGGAACTGGCCTTCATCCATTCAGGGGTCTGCCTGGTTAAATTTCATCCATTTGACCTTGTTTTTCAATAGAGCCTTGAGTCAGATATGCAAAAATATGAATAGCACGTTTTAAGAATTAATTTAAATGACAACTTATGTAAAAGATCATCACCGTAGCACAAAGATCTTCAGGTAGCGCTTCCTTCATGAACATGAATGAATCTTCCCCTACCATCCTACCATCCTACCATTGCACATGAATGTGAGAGAAGGCAACTCTGATGTAGGAGTGTCTTTATTCTGCACCCAAAAATCGATTCTGGCGTAATCAGACGGATGCACTGGATCGCCACCTTAATATTAGATTCATCTCGAAGCATTGATGCCTCAGAGGTGAGTAATTCAAGTTCTGAAGAGTAAAAGTCCAGACCAAGATCTTGTTTCAACCAACCAGTTGAGCATAACGAGTCAGAGTACTCAACTGGTAGATTGAAACAACATCTTGGTCTGGATTTTTACTCTCTGGACCCGAACTACCCACCTTTGCGATGCTCCTTCACACCCCTATTGCAGGATGGTGTCATGTTCAGCTCTGTTTTCTGCAGTATCCTTACTATAATAGTGCTAATTACCTTTTATGTTCAGCTGCTCATGTAAAATGAGGCAATTTGCAGGGCAGGAGCTGCAAAGGAAGAGCCAGCAATGTTTGTATTACGGCACCACGGGGGTGCAAAAGCCCTGTGTAACACCCACTTTCATCACAGTGGGAAATGAAAGGGAAAGTCTCTATGTGAGTTTACAATGCATATACTTCTGCTTATTACATAAGTGGAGTGAAGGCAGGTCCAATTAATTTGCCGTTCGAGCCTCAGGTCTGTGCATAGTATGCCGGATTTGTCTTTCTGTCAGGCTAAATAAAAAGATAATAAAATACCCTACAACTTGTTAGAAGGAAAAAAAAAAACATTTCGATCTTGACATCTAGGCCTCAAGTCCAAATCCAGGCCATGTTTTCAGTTTTTCCAGGTAGTTACCACCATAATCACTGATTCTGATTGGCCAAAGGCTTCAGATCCTGGCTCACAGGTAAAGGAAGGCTGGAAAATCAGCAGTACTCAGCCCTTGAGGACAGAGATTTGAATTGCCATAACTTAGATTGTTATTTTTGTATGTCACAACTAATGTAATAAATCTGACAAAATGTAAGTCAAAGAAAATTGACTGAATATGTATGACTATCTACAACCTTAATCACCTTGTACTACTTGAGAAGAAAAAAGAAAGACAATTAGCATGATCCGGCATTTGACAGATACAGTTAGAAATGTCTAAGATACTAGAACAGGCATATTTGCCATAAGTGTAACAGTGAAATGTCAGAGACTGGTTTCCCAGCACATTCAATAATCACACACATGGTAAAAAAAAGGGGGTCATTAATACAGATGTCAGGAGGTCACATGGTCAGGGGGAGCAGGCAGCCACTCTACTACATGCAGCTCTAGATGTACAGTGGCTCCGTTTTGGGCCCAAAGCAGACAGGGCTGATGCATAAATATGACAGCTGACACTAATGAAGTAGGAGCGCCAGAGCATCAGAAAGACAACTTTTTTCCCACCAGTTAGCACATTTCAAACCCTATAATGCTTCTCAGCTCCTATAGAAATGTTTATATCAGTGTTACTGATAATGCTTATGGTGCTGGAAAATGATGATGCTGAACATCTCTCATTCACTCACTCACTCGCTCACTCATTCACTCCCACACACACAAACTCACGCGCACACACACACATTATTTCCTGCACCTCCGCCTTTTTCATCACACTTTCTACCAGCACTTGGGTTTCTCTTTTATCACAGAAAAATGCAAACAAACGAGGCCGTGAGATTTCGAGATTTTTCCATTCCGAGTTTCCAACGTTCCGGAAAGTCTCCCTAAGCCTCACGTCCTGCACTGCGGCCGGGACTGAGTGCTGCCACTCTGGACGGCAATCTGCGAACACCGATGCCGTCCGACACCGGGCTGAACGGGAGCCTCTGGCACGGCAGCTCTGCCCGTAAAGTAAACGAACAAAACCACTAAGAAAACAAGTCAAAGGACATGTTTAACAGCTCGCTGCAAGCCCAGACTTTGGAGTCTGCAAATGAGACGCTGTTACATACAGCTGCATATTTTTCTGACATTAAATCAGACTTATGAACTTCTCCACACCATAACTAAGGTATTTCAAGTATTTAGAATTGCACCCTCGTTCCAAGCATTCAGCGTCTGCAAGAGTTCATTCAACATTCTAAATGACTCAGCGTGGTCAGCCTCAGAACAGCGCCCCCTGCAGGTAAGACCACCTGTCGTGTTCACCTTGATGAATGAACTGGGTCACCATACTTGCAGATGATGGTCTAGAAGCTGAGGGTCTCACAGGGGGCCCCTCTCACTCACCTCCTACCAAAAAGCCGCAGTCCGGTGAAGGTCTTGGTGCTGTATCTGCGGATGGGAGCCTGGCGCTGACCGTCCAGGACGGAGGCGGCCAAGTCCGAATTGGAGGAGGATGCAGAGCTGGAGGTGGGGACGTCCTCAGCATCGCACAGGGGCTCCAGGCAGGAGCTGCCCCCTGCCCCCTCATCTCCCTGCGGCTCCATGATAACCCTCTGCCACCAAGTGTCTCAAACTGCCCTACAGACTCGCAGCAGGTCCTCAGAGTTACGACAACCTCATCTTGCAAGATGAGGCAAAAAATAAAGAAGCATTTTTTTTTTAAGTCTTTACCAGCAGCTAAACCACATAAAGGGAAAAAAAAAACAGAAAACAGTGCAGCCTTGCTATCTTCCAATGAGAAGCAGCCTCCTGAACTCCCTGCTACAGAGCCCTCCTACCTCTCTGTGCACACCAGGAAGTGGAGAGCTGCTGCAGTGCTCAAAACAAACTTCCCTGATCGGCTGGTGGGCGGCCGGTGCTGTGGGGCTACTCTGCCCCTCCCCACTCACTCTCCTCTCTGAGCGAAGCTCTTTCCCACTCTCCTTCTCATGCTTCCTCAGCTCGTTCGCCACTGGTCCTGCTTAACTCGCTTCTTAGCTGCCTTTCTATGGGACTGCAATGATTCAGGAAGTGTCAGCGCCTGAGAAGGCACTCACAGGACCCAAACATAGGTGTCTTCAGATGTGCCTTCTTCTCTTGCTACTTCATTAGTACTCTTTCTAAGTTTTCAGCTTATTTGATGGTTCTTCCTTAGCAACCCACATACTACGTTTATACTCATCTTCCTCTTTGTCTCGCTCTCTTGTCTTTTGTCTTTTCATCAAAGAACTCAGCCGCATGTTTGCTTGTTCCTATTAAAGAACAGCCTGAAGCAGAAGACAAAGTGCTGCCACCCATTGGTGGTGTCTGGAAAAGCAGAGGCTCAGAGTGCGTGAGCGCATGACCCACAATACGGAGGTTTGGATTTCATTTTGCCCAATCATGCTCAAGATATGTACGCAGGACGACTCATTTCTCACACCACATCTGGGGGGACACAACTGGAGTTTTGATGCTAGACAACAGGCTGGATAAGCTATGACAGAGATTTCAGAAAAATGTAATCAAAAAACATCTTTTGAAAACTAATGACATAATAATGAACCGTGAGACGTAAATGTATGAATCTTGATAAACCACAGACAATATAGTTTGAAAACAAACTTAATGGAGATCATTTTATGCACTAGTTTCTATATAATATAAATAGAGGTAAATGTAGCTTGTACTCTCTCAGGGACAGATAATTCCTATGATAAGAAACAAACGGCAAATTCTGTTACTTGCGTTTAAGATTTTTCCGGAGTCAAGCAGCACTAAAGCGTTCTGAAACACTGTGGTTGGTTGTCCAGCTATGGGGCTTTCCAACATGCAGCCACCCCCCCTTTAAACGAACTTGTTCAACAACTTTTACCGTCACCACCCCCCTCCCCCCAGCTAACACCACACCATGGTCATACTGGGCAGTAAGGGACCCCCCTGCCAAGGCCACTGACACAAAAAACGACGGCTGAAACTAACATGCACCCTTTTCTGTATCATTCCCACATACATTCATTCATCGTGCTGCAGTTTCCCAGAATGACTTTTTTAGGTAAAGTGCTCATACTTCAGCTGAAATCGAAAAGCCTGAACAGGGACTCAGACAGATACCCTCTGTTGGTCATTCAGTGAGGTGGGGGGGCACCGCTGGGGCGAAAGTGATGGAAGGTGAAGCGCCTTAACCGTTTTCCGTGGAACCCGATTTTCCGGAGTTGCACGCGAACCGTCTTTTATCACGCCTGGCTTCCCTTCCCACACACGGCTTACACAAAGCCGACTAGACGTGTAAACCGCCCCGGCGAGATGTGACAAGATGGGGCAATATCCAGCTGGGGAAGGGGAAAGAGGTATAGATTACTGCTGCAGTGTCCTATACATACTGACTGCAATATATGTATGGTTCTGGGTTTGGGCCTCACCATCTCTATTGTGGTGTATACCCACAGCATGCCTGGGGGGCAGTGTGTACCTGACTAAGATACACCTAGTCAATTATATTGCCCATGCGCAGTCCACAGGCACAGTCTTCGGGCTACACGCACACCGCCCGCAACCAACCCCCCATGATGAAATTTACATCACTTCCCCCCTTGTGCAACTGAAAGCGCACACGGAAAATATGAACTAGGATGCTAAGCCAATAATTAGAAGTTCAGGGTTGGCCAATTAAAAATCCCAGGGTTGGCCAAGTGATCTCACTGTTGGGATCCTTGGGCAAGTCCCAGTTGCTGCAGGCACTGGCTGACCCTGTGCGTGCATCACTTTGGATAATAATGTCAGCTAAATAAATGAAGACATCTACACTGACCTAAAGGATTATTAGGAACACCTGTTCAATTTCTCATTAATGCAATGGGCCGACTGATTCAAGCTGACAGAAGAGCAACTTTGACTGAAATAACCACTCGTTACAACCGAGGTATGCAGCAAAGCATTTGTGAAGCCACAACACGCACAACCTTGAGGCGGATGGGCTACAACAGCAGAAGACCCCACCGGGTACCACTCATCTCCACTACAAATAGGAAAAAGAGGCTACAATTTGCACGAGCTCACCAAAATTGGACAGTTGAAGACTGGAAAAATGTTGCCTGGTCTGATGAGTCTCGATTTCTGTTGAGACATTCAAATGGTAGAGTCAGAATTTGGCGTAAACAGAATGAGAACATGGATCCATCATGCCTTGTTACCACTGTGCAGGCTGCTGCTGGTGGTGTAATGGTGTGGGGGATGTTTTCTTGGCACACTTTAGGCCCCTTAGTGTCAATTGGGCATCATTTAAATGCTACGGCCTACCTGAGCATTGTTTCTGACCATGTCCATCCCTTTATGACCACCATGTACCCATCCTCTGATGGCTACTTCCAGCAGGATAATGCACCATGTCACAAAGCTCGAATCATTTCAAATTGGTTTCTTGAACATGACAATGAGTTCACTGTACTAAAATGGCCCCCACAGTCACCAGATATCAACCCAATAGAGCATTTTTGGGATGTGGTGGAACGGGAGCTTCGTGCCCTGGATGTGCATCCCACAAATCTCCATCAACTGCAAGATGCTATCCTATCAATATGGGCCAACATTTCTAAAGAATGCTTTCAGCACCTTGTTGAATCAATGCCACGTAGAATTAAGGCAGTTCTGAAGGCGAAAGGGGGTCAAACACCGTATTAGTATGGTGTTCCTAATAATCCTTTAGGTGAGTGTATATGCATGTATTATACTGTCACGGCATGGCTGTCTCACCTAGGAATGTACTTAATTTCATTGCATTCTTTCGTCAGTCTGGCAAGTTACTGAGCCAATTTACAGACGTATACATGGACGGCGCTCTCTTTTACAAGTCAATGGACCTGTTTGTCCTAATCCCCACTCATGTAGGCGATTTGAACAAATGGTTGCTACTATTTAAAAGTGAAGTCACAAAAGCATGATTTGAAACATTCTGCCCTTGACAATTCAAGGGGGGCATTGAAACCAAGGATTCCTGCTGCAGATGCTACAGCAGGTGTTATTGGAAACTGAAGCAGATCTGGTTTCTAGGAAAAGGAAGCTTGCCCCTCCCATTATAGCCATTCACCTTTGGCCATTGTTGCGTCACAACTCACTCTTTGTGCTTTTCTTGAGTGACAGACCTTGCAGACTTGCCAGTTCGCTGTGGTGTCCTTATAACCCAACCGGCCGAGAAACTTCTCATTCCATTTCACGACATTGCAATGCCTGCCGAGAAAAGGAAATTCTGCTATACCAAGGCAAGTGGAGTGTGACTGAAGGTTAAGGGGGGGGGAACATGCTGCTTTGCAATGGCAGTCTGTACCTGCATGATAGCATAGGGTTTAGGGAGGGCCAGGGACTGAACAGGACTTGTGTTTGAGGCAAGGGCAGGGTCTGTCTTAGAAATATATGTTAAATTACACCTCTATGTTTGTATTGCTCTACGCAATACAAGCATGCCTGAATGGGTATTCCACTGGAGAAGGTAGAAAACATTCCTCAATCCTCTCATTCTTCCTAAAAGTGTGATTATCTCTATGCTGCTGATAGGTTTAGATCACGGTCTATTTTTACAGGCACAAGACCATTAAAGCCACAGAACACAAGGGTTCTAGCTGTACCGTGTCCCTTTCAAAATCTAGCCAGTCACCTCAAGTCACAGGCTACCATCATTATAAAATCTTCTACATTTATTTATAAGCTATGCTCAACTGAAAAGATAAGAGCAGGGCCCTTAAACCTGAAATCTGAAAAATCACCGTTTTCCTGTTTAGCTTAAACACGAATATCTCTGTGCTTACCGTTTTATTTATGGTGTCTTTGGCTTACACTTTGCGCTCCGGGGTCAATGATATGGGTATAATAGCACATTTATACAGCTGCATACACACGGTGCAGAATGCAAATCGTTTCCTAAGACAAATAATGCGTAGACAAGCATTTAATTTGCGTACTTCTGAGAGTGTTTGGGGCTGCCTGAGCAACTACACGGAATACCTCCACTCCGACGAGCAGTGTAGTTCTGATTTTCCAGTTAGGCAGGAAATTACATCACAACTAATACAAAATGCAGAATTATAGTTCGCCCACAAACCCACTTTCTTCTTCCTGCTAATCTTCTATTTGCCGAACTTTCTTTTTTTTTCACCTCCATTCTGAGTCAAGGTTGTTATTTTCCCCATATAGAACCAGTTGAATATCATGTAACTGAATATCGTGCATAGGCCTAAATACCAGATGACGTATTTGCTTTCAGGCTTAGCATATGTGTATAACACTTTTTACATTTTATCATTTTAATTTATTTAGCATTTCCACTTATTTTATTTCGCAGTTGCTTTTGTCCAGTGACAGACAACTGAAACAAAAAGCACATTACAACCACGGTAAGACTTTACTTGAGGTGGCACGTACATTACAGTAATGTTAGTTACGTATTGATCACATGATCGTTCATCAGTTCATGTACTTAATTCATGCAGTTATCTATATTTATTTATGATTTGTACTTCAGTAGTAACTTAATTACTAAGTTACTTGTGCCCCATCAAGTAAAGCGTTACCACAAACATTTTGCAGTCACTTGTCCGAATATAATGCTCCACAATGCTTCTAGTACGTAAGGATGCACTGTATTAATTTTCAGCATGTTTGATGCATTTTTTTGTTTGTGTTTGTGTCACCTTGGAGAAGAGAGTCTGCCAGATATGTTTGTGCACAGCATTGTCTCCTGGAGGTGAGATTATTCTGATTCGTAAGTTTTAAAATAGGGTTGATGTCACCCATTACTGCATAATGCTTTACTACACTTTTACGATAGTTTACAGTATAAAGTTGAAGTCGGATTTATTCATCGAATTTGCCCCGTAATTATAGTTATTTTCCTATTGCTTTTTACTGTTCGTGATCTTTGGCTAGAATGCGATGTTCCAAAAATGTAATTACGTTTTGAACGTGATCTTTTTGGCACAGCAGAGCAACACAAATAACAGAACACTATGTACCTGACATGCATATAAGGTCATATAAACAGGAAATGTATATGTAAAGTGTAAAAAACGCAAAGTGTAAGCCAAAGACACTGTAAATAAAACGGTAAACACAGAAATATTCGTGTTCTAAACGAAACAGGAAAACGGTGCTTAGCGACAATGCAGCTTCTGTCTCCACCTTGTGGATAAAATCCTATTGAACGGTTAACCATGATTTATAAAAATGACGCACATAAACTGAAACA
The DNA here is from genome assembly GCF_048594095.1 of Paramormyrops kingsleyae. NCBI lineage: Eukaryota > Metazoa > Chordata > Actinopteri > Osteoglossiformes > Mormyridae > Paramormyrops > Paramormyrops kingsleyae. The sequence goes on from NC_132807.1 coordinate 23,857,932, forward strand.
ATCGGTATACGAGTCCAATATTGAAATTCAGCCATTAAAGTTGAACAGCTTATTATTGAAATTAATTCATCGTTTGTGATTTATACCTTTTTCCCAGTACGGGACAAAATAACATTTTAGAAAGCGTGGGCATCATTAGGTCCGATCAATTGGGCCTATAACCCCGAATATTTTAGCCTCAATGCCAATCTTCTTTCCTTCCATCAGGTAGGAAAGCCTCAGGTACACTGACTTTCTCAGCTAGAAACCCCCCCGTTAGAAACCATCTTTTTCAATAACATTCCGTCTACAGCATCTTCCAACTGCTCATGCTGGTAGGGCTCACTGCCGTAAATGGAAGTATCTGATTTCCCCCATTAACTGTGTATTTATCACACTGACTGGGTTCAGATCTGTAGAAAAAAATGTAACAGAGTGAACACAATTTAAAATTTTTCAGTTATTATTCAATTGATGTAAGGAAGACCCAAGTGAAAACCCCCCCATCCCCTTAGTTTGTGTCACATGTGTAAAGAAACACACCCAAAGGCTACATTGCAACCACTTTAAGTTCCAACTGTATTAATTTAACAGGTGTGGCATTCTTATGTCATGAATCCATGACATCAGTGTGATTTAAAAAGAAACACTTATGATGGTGTGTGAATTATGTAACTAATACTGCTGCATAACTGACTACAAGTCACTCATTGACCCAGTTACCCAGATTTAACTGATAATTAGATTCAGCGGATTGAAGACTGCCAGCTTTGACAGCAGCCAGGCCTGTTGAATCTGGACATCACTCATACTAAACCTAACCATTAGAGGGAAGTAGCTGTCACACCATATCTACAATTTGCTATGATCAAAGAACATCCCAGAAATGAAGGAAAAAAACGTCATAGAAATGCATCACTCCTGAAATGGTTACAAAGCCATTTCCAAGGCTCTGGAAGCGGAGAGCACTGGGAACAGTGAGTCTTTGAAGGGGTCGCTGGCCTGCCAATATTTCTGCAAGTGTGCCGTCACAACTCATGAAGGAGGTCATAAAATATCCCAGAAGAATGGCCACAGAACTGCAGGTTTCTCTAGCCTCAGATAAGGTCGCAGAAACCACCCCTCTGAAGAGCAGATTTGGTAAAATCGCTGCTAACTTCAAAGAAAACCCCAAGTCCTATTATGCCTGGAATATAACAAGTTAAGCACTTCAAGTTAATAACATACCAATAGGCAAACATAGCGGTGGCAGTGGGATGGTGTTTTGCTGCCTTGGGACCTGGATGAATATCGGCCGTAGGGGAAATGGCTGGTAATCTGTCTGTATGCTAAAGCTGAAGTGTAACTGACTTATTCAGCAAGAAGGCGAAGGCGAGTCCACATTTGAATGGCCAAAAATAAATGAGCAACTCATTTCAATAAGCTACCAAGGTGTATGAATAAAATCCTTTTTTCAAATAGCTGGCTAAAATTCCATCCATCCATCCATCCATTACCATCCGCTTATCCGGGGTTCGGGTCGCTGGGGTAGCAACTTCAGGAGAGATACCCAGACCTCCCTCTCCCCAGCTACCTCTACCAGCTCCTCAGGGGGGATGCCGAGGTGTTCCCAGGCCAGCGGAGAGATGTAATCCCTCCAGCGTGTCCTGGGTCTGCCCCGGGGCCTCCTCCCTGTAGGACATGCATGGAAAACCTCTCCGGATAGCCGCCCAGGAGGCATCCGCACCGGATGTCCAAACCACCTCAACTGGCTCCTTTCGACGTGAAGAAGCAGCAGTTCTACTCTGAGACTCTCCCGGATATCCGAACTTCTCACCTTATCTCTGAGGGAGAGCCCAGACGCCCTGCGGAGAAACCTCATTTCGGCCGCCTGTATCCGTGATCTCATTCTTTTGGGCATTACCCATAGCTCATGACCATAAGTGAGGGTAGGGACAAAGATGGACCAATAGAGCGAGAGCTTTGTTTTCCGGCTCAGGTCTTTCTTAGTCACGACTGCAGACCGCTCCGATCCGTCTGTCCAGCTCTCGATCTCGCCTACTCTCACTAGAATTCCTCTATTATGAAAAAAGGAATGTAGCGAAGGTTTCTCTGCAGTTTTTAGCTGCTAAGGGTGGTTATAAACTTGTTAACTTGTTAATGATGCGGGTCAAACGAATATTGGATAATTCTATTCATTAGATAAAGGATTCTTTTCCTAAGTGTTACATTTACTCAGGTTCCTATTGTCTAAAACATTTTATCTAAAGATGTGAAACCATGCAGTGTGACAAACATGTAATAATAGAGGAAATCAGTAAGTAAATACTTTTCCACAGCACTGTAATTTGGTGACAACTCCTAAAATAGGGTTTAAAAAAAAAATCTAAATTTCCACCCAGTTCAGTAAACGTTACACAAAGCTATCGGTTTACAAAAAAAAACTCATTTCAAATAGTTGACAAGCACTTTAAAAACTAAAATGAAGCCACTGGTCTTTGGAGTAAATAGTGTCCGGATCACCATTTACTGAGCAGGGAAGCCTGTTAGCAGCATGCTCACTGCTCACCTACCTGCATGGACTGCAGGCCGGAGGGGTGGGAGGAACATCCCACGTCTGCCGGTGGCCCCACATCCTCACTCAGTTCCACCCCACTCCTCAACTGATCAGCATGTTCGCGAAGCTCATTCTCCCCGATGAGACAACTCCAAGGGTACAGGAAGCAGCAATGAGCAGTTAGAGTAATGACTACTCTACCACCAGACCGCTGCGTTAACTTTCCTTTCGGTTCCTGTTTTAAGACTTCCTCCGCAGACAACAGTCAGTCAGGAAACCAAAGTCCTTCACACAAGAAAGCAAAAAAAAAAAATCAAAGAACGAGCATATCTTCCTACAAGTGCTGCAGTTTTGTGTTTTAATTCAGAAAAAGTACCGTGACGTCTTCAGTAAATGTGCCAAGCGCAGGATCTTCACCTTAACATGAGGGATCGTTACTTCCTGCTTCCTACACATTCAAGACCTGATCGATGCACAATATAGAGCCAAGTCACACTAAGAAACTGTCAATAGCAGAGGGGGAACCGATGGCCAGCCTCAGGACAGTTCTGTTGTGTGTTTCTAACCTGACACGCTTTTGCTCAAGGAGTCCAGCAAAGGCCAGACAGATCAAGCTCGTGCAACTGCAACACTTGGTGCGCTAATGCCACAAAACACAAGTGTGATTATCTCAATTACACATATCTGCAAATGTCGACGTCTGTCTTATGAGGCTGAGCAGAGCAGACTGTAGAATGTATAACTAAATAAAACAGTGCAAAATCCTTACACTTCTTGCTGAAAAACCACAATGGAAACTCACTCATATAATGCAAACTTATTCTTCAGCCAAGTAGCTCGCAGCTCCAATGTCCACGTAATAATGATAAAATAATGTTCTGCAGCCATATCAGCAAGTAGCTACCAGGGCCTGCAAACCCAGCTGTGTGACAGACATTTTTCATCAAACTGTCTGCTCATAATCTGACCAAGTTCCTTTCTAACGTTGATAGTTGGCCAGTTATTGTGGTGTGACATTTAACTGCATGCAATTTAAAGGCCTTCTGACATAGTTTGACTGGTCCTGAAGCTTTCCTTCTTCATTTAAAACACTCTTGTATCTGCAAAATGAACAATCACACATGACATCTTCAGAAGTAGAGAGAGTTTTATGGTCACCTTAAATCCTACACAGTAGCATTGGTTTAGTACATTTCTCACTGCTGATCAAACTGTTCCATAAGTGAAATTATTGAAATTCCTGCCATTCTAATTGACTCTCTCCTAGCTTCACTGATTTAAATAATAAGGGGCAAATCCCAAATCAGATGCTTGTAGCAATGGACATAAGCATATGAAACAAACCTTGGGGTGATTACACCATAGGACCCCAGAGCAAGGCTAAACCCAATTACTCCAGGGACTGTCTGAATTGTAAGTCACTTTGCATAACACATCTGTTAAATAAATTAAATGTAATTGAAGCTAGGCAGTGGTTACCATTCTTTAACATATTAGTACACGCTCATTAATGAAAATCTGATTATATTTTAACCAATATGAAAACACAAGGAGAAACACAATGACACCATGGGTAGCACAATTGCCTCACACTTTCAAGGTGTTACTTCTCTTTGTGGGTTAGAATCAAACAACCATTGGGTGTGTGTGGAGTTGGCATGGTCTCCTTGGAGACTGGATTGAAAAACACTGGGTTAACCAATGTCACAATCACCCACGCCGTATGACAGTATGAGCATCGTGATAGATTGGCATCCACAGGTGGAAAGTTCAGGTTCAGAAAGTACAAAATCCAGACCAAGGTTTTGTTTCAACTAACCAGCTGCCTGTGCAGATCAATAAACCAGGAGCTGCTTCAGCATGTCATTGACAAAAATGCACTCTGCTAATATACAGTATATATACAGCACGATACCCCCCAAAGCAGGTCACAGTCCAAATGTAACTCTCTATGGATGTGTAATACATGGTCAGATGAAGCTCACAGCCACTTTTCCATCATACATTTTCTATTATCTTTCCATTATCATACAGCCACAAACTTAAAATCTGGAATGGCTGAGAATAGCCTAAGGCTAGCTCCGGTCTGTGCTCCTCTGATTGGCTGAAGAATCGTCAAACCACTTTCATGCCTCTATGTGCACTTTTTTTGCCTAGTTAGTGTCCAATCCAAAGTTACAACAATCCCTTCTCTAGAATGTAGGGAGAGCTATCCCGAGTCTGCTTCCCCATGAAACCAAGTGACCAGCGGCCACGATACTAGGGTAACCACAGAAGAGACTAGCGTGAAGCTGGTAATCATCACATGACCAACAGTGGTGATCATTTACATTATTATCGCAATGACATCAGGATGCATTTAGCACACTGAAGTAAAAACCAAAACATAAATAAAGATTCAACCACTGATTATCTCTCTTTTCTCCTGAAGATTTTATATTGTAGTTTATTTGACATCTATTCTATCTTTTATATTTTGTTTGTTTAATTTTTGTTTGTGATAGATGAGTTTTTTCATCTTGTTATATAGTATCCAATGGTGTCTCTCTCCATCCTTGCAGTTGTAGCAGAAGCAATTTCCCTGCAGGATCAATAAAGTGTTTTTCCGATTTTGATGTTTTTGCTCTCGATATTTCTTAAACTTTGACATTTTGAGGGCATTGCTAAGTCCATATCTGTCAAAAATGACAAATGAATGCATGAATTACTATCGTCAGCCTTCTGACAGTGGCCAAATATATTCAGTTATCGGCCTCTATTAGGTGCCTGCAGGCATATCAAACGTTTTTGTACCTTTCGCAAATCAGTCAAGACGTCTTATTCGAAGTACATGACGCAAAAATGATCTCAACCAGAAAGCATAATCTTAAGACGTGTTGGACAAGGGCGTGGCTTTCGCGGTACGAATGGGCCGGGTTGGATGTGGACGGGGTTGGATGTCCAACCCCGCCCTCCTGCAGGCTGCAGCCAGACATACTTGAAGAAATTAGCCGTGGTAGATAAAGATCCTGACTTGTCGCACGCAATCACAATGTAGCGAGTAACGGTAAGCGTCCGTTCAAATGTAGTGGAGTAAAGAGTACATATATTCAGTCACAAATGTAGTGGAGTAGAGAGTAAAAGTTGCTTATATTTTTGATACTCAGTACAAGTACAAAGTAGCCAAAAAAATACTTAAGTACAGTAACGAAGTCCATTTACTCAAGTACTTTACACCACTGTTTAATTCACAGCTTTTGTGTGTGTATATATCATACTGTCTAGGATCTGGATTTTCAGTATTATTACTAACCTCAATGGCAATACCTTTTTATATTAAATGTACAGGAACATGTAGCATGAAATTAACATTAAATGAAATGCCTGAATTTTAAAGTTAGAAGCCCAAAGCAGAGGGGGCATACTAACAATGTGGGAAACTGATAGTGAACAGACCTCTAGTCCTCCCCAGTTAATAATTTATAGCCTGGTTTTAAAGGATTATTTCTGCATGAGAACTCAAAGCCCTTCGTAGTTTCTCAGACTTGGATTAAGCCTAGTCTTGTACTACACTCAGTGGTTGCTCTCTTTTTATTTTGGTTTCGTTATTAGGAGTTACACTCAATACCCTTGAGCCTCTGAGCTTTTCTCTTCTTTCTTTTTTCCTGTTTCTCAACTTCCTCATGAAGGAATGACTTTGCGCAGTCCGGTTGCCTCTCTTTGGTATCTCAAAAGCATCCACTGTGTAGATCAGAGGCACAGGGGTCCTGCACACATTCCCCCATGAATGGTCTTCGCCCGCAGTGTGTCCTTATTGCGGAGGGGAATCCTTTAATCCCGGATGGGATGCCCAGCCCATTACATAGTGTACACGGCCACAATCGTACACGGTTGGTAATACTGAACTACATGCGGAGTACCCCCTAGGACCCCCACAGACGATAGGGGAGATCATGCTAACTCCACATGCAGGGGGCAAGATTTAAACTCCCAAAGTGGGCTGTAGGAAGCAGCAGCACCCACTGAGCCACTGCAGAGGCCATGTGATGTATGGGTGAACGGTGAAAGGGCCATTCCACTATAACTCAGCAGCACAAAAACAGTCAAAATAATTCAAAGCAAGCTGATGTAACAGCAAGTAATCATGAAGCGGAATACTACTGAAAATTCTTGGTGAGACCGTTGGGAGAGATATTTTTTTTTATGTCTTGAAATGGCACTCCTGCCCTCTTTAATCCAGTACTCAAGCAAGGCTGGACAAAGGAACGCATGTGAACTACATTACATGAATCTCATTTTAAATAAACTGATTCATAGCTGTTGACTGTAGATTATATTAGATGTTCTGGATATAAATAAGTTTTGATCATAGGAGTGATCCAACTCCGGCTGTATGTGTGTGTAACAGACCCCACTCCGAGCTGCAGTCAATGAAGAACATCTTTCAGAAGAGATGCATGACAGTCTGTTGTCTTTGCAGATAAACTTGGGTCTTGAAAGGAAGTGTCCGACTTATCTTTCTCACTATGAACTTTGTTGTTAAAAAAAAAATGTCCGTGGCTAAATATGTTAGTGTGTGGGTTGCTGAGGTCCTGCACAGGCAGCGCCTGAAGCTGCTGCTGCGCAGATGCAGAAGACTTTACATGAAGTGCTTTCTGGTTTAAAAAAAAAACAAATAAAAAAACTTGCACTGTTACTGAAAAATATTCATGGTGGTGCTTCAAAAGCACGATTGACCAGCAGCTATGAGGCTCTGACGGACTCTGCATGCTGCAGCAAGCCCAGGGGCTTGTGGGCGTCAATCGTGAATCAATATCCTGTAGCTGGAGGTTTCAAATCAATATGTCCGCAGATGTGGTAAATAACGAACTGTGACCAGCAGCAGTGTTTATCACCATTCAAACGATGCGTCTGCATGGGGGCCCTGAAGTTTGGGGACCCCTACTGGCCACAAACAGCCACTACACAAAATATTAATTATGCTCAAGAGGTAGCCAAAGCAGCACGTTGTGTTACGCAGCTAGCTGGCAACAACGTTCTGACTCTGTTCACTAGCTATTTCTTTATACATTGGGGGGGGGGGAGCTGTTTGAGTGGGGGGGGGGGCTGTTTGAGTGGGCCTCAAGAAACAATTCCAACCCTGACTGTGACAGTAAAACATGCAGCTGTAAATTGCTATGTTGAAAAAGTTTTAATACTGTTAATCAATGTTGCCTTTTGCAATAATAATTTGCAATAATACTACAATAACACTGATAATTGTTATCATTCAAACTCACTGTGCTACCAAGTATTTAAATAAACATATGTATCTACTTTACCATAACTGAAAGATAAAAATACACGAAGGAAATGTGATTGTCACACCTATTTCAATTAACCAGCACAAAATCCCTCTAGAATGAGGCTTGTAATTAAGCGTAAAAAGGAAATCTAGTATTTCAAGCTCTCTTTGAAATACAGTCAGGGTACAAAGGAACAATATTTATTTCAGACTTTCAATTACTTGAAAATATCTTGCTTAAAATACATTTTGCGTTTCATTTCGCATTTAATTCTGAGTCTGCCGTGTCCGCAGAGCCAGCAGGGTGTGAATGGATTGATTCTATCCTGTTCAAATTTTCCATCCAGATCATCAGAAAACCAGAAACCCAAATCACTAGTCAGCTTTCAGAGATACAACTACAATCTGAAGAGATCACGTTACAAAAATTTTGTTCACATGTAACAAATTAAATTGCATTAATCTGTAAAGTAAAGATGTCCTCTACAGCATCTGGTGATGGAAAGCTGGATCCCATGCATACTGTATGCAGTTTCTGTAAAAGTTTTCGAAAGACATCATTCATCACACAACAGCCCTCAGAATTTCAGTTTAAAATAACCTTCATTTTGCATTAGTCTGTAACATCATTTGCATGTACATCGTCCGTCCTGCTCTTTTCGCATGTATAAACTGATAGTTTGAGTGTAAATGCTGTAAAACAGCTCAATCGCAGTCCAGAAGAGCACATGGGCCCTTTGTCCACCCACGGTTCATGGTCTCTCCCAATCAGGTTTTCAGCAAGACAAGGTCGACCCATACCCACTGGGCCTGAAAAACTCAGTTCAAAAATACCCTAATAATAGGGGGGGGGGGAATCACACAGCGCAGTAAAATTATATATAAGAAACTGTGGCAGAGTATGATGTCAAAGGTCTAACGTGAACCAAGACAGGATGTGCAGTAATTAGGCAGCTCAAACAGCGGCTGCCCTGATCAGCAGAGACCTCATTTTACATGTCATATGGGACACAGATCAGCGGGGGTCACGCTGCCTAGGCGCAGCAGAACTTACTATTGGTGCTTTAATTAAACAGCCTTCTCTACACTTCTTGTAATGTGGGGAGGTTTTAATTAATTGTGCTGCCTTAGAGATTCAGTACATTTATGACCCATCTCCCAGATTTGTGAGGTGTATCACTGCAAACTCATAAGCCATCACGCATAGGGCAGCGAATGAGAGAAATCCCTCTAGGCTTATATATATATATATATATATATATATATGTATGTGTGTGTATGTGTGTGTGTGTGTGTGTGTGTGTGTGTATACTTTCAGTTTTAATTCACTCGGACGCGAAACAGCGCAAACGTGACTAATGTCACAATATTGTTCAGTTCTGTAGCGACAGTCTTCACCCTCACCCAAGTTCGTTTGGCTCTGCAGTTGTCTGCCCTTCACTCTCCTCTTCACTACGGCTGTGCTGACGAGCAGCGCAAAATGTCCTCACCACTCCGAACTCAGCTGGCTATAATATGTAAATCGGAGAAAATATAATAATTTTACAAAGATCTGGGAAGGCGTGCTGAGGATTTACTACAAAGAGTATATGAAAGAATTACGAATCTCAATAAACTTTTAAGCCTACATCTTGCACGTTGAAAAAAACTCCGGAAAAATACCATTTCACAGGAGATGTACTCTCGCCGTAGAGAATTTCTTTGAGGATGATGTAAATTATGTAGTTAAGGCATCACAGAAGCATGCGACAGACCGCCTCATTCACATATAGCTAAGGCAATATCTAAATGAAAAATAATATTAACCCATAACTAAATTATTTTTATTTACGAAAGCAATATCATAATATGTTAAGACATGAAAATGTGAATGTGTCTATCGTTCTGAGAAGAGCCTCAGCCTCGTGCTCAAACCTGTGGCTCACGGGCCGCAGGTTGCCAACCCCTGACCTACTGTACCAAACATCATAGCCTAGCCTAGCCTACCTTCAAAACATACTCAGAACACTTACAATAGCCTACAGTTGGGCAAAATCATTAACATGAAGCCATTTTATAATGAAATATGAGATATCTCATGCAATTTATTTAATAGTGTTCTGAAAGTGAAATAACTTTTACCCATCTTAAAATCGAAATACTGTCACACGGACCACCGCAACCCAGGGAGCATGTGACGTCTGTGTGGTGTGTGTGTGTGTGTGAGTGTGTGTGTGTGTATATATATATATATAGTGGGCGGCCTTGTGGTTAGCACAAAAGTTTCCAAACCCTCCTTTAGATGTTCTCAATCTGCTTATGTGGGTTCCCTCCAGGTACTCTTGCCCAGTGTGTGTACGATTGATTGTAGTGCTGTCCAGAATGTCCTGTGACTTGTGTGTCCTGTCCACTTCCTGAGATAAAGCTCCAGGCTTAGCATGACATTGAACCTGAAAATGTGGTTTTGGATTTTATGCATATTGCATTTTTAAAAGGGAGCTTTTTAAGGTAATACTGCACATACAAAATTACTATTTAGGTGTATTATTTTTTCATTGCAGTAGAACACAGCAATAATTATCACCCCAGATGTAATTACTACAAAGAAAAGCTATTTGTTTATGTAGCAGATTTTTTTAAAAGGGGTTTGTTCAGAAGATATTTTCAGCCTTAACCAGAGAACAGAAGAAACTGTGGTAACAAAATAGTGACAAGTAGGAAGTGACATCATAATATGTCCTATTTGTAAAATCCCCTTTGTTTTGTCCCCCCCTTTTCTTTGCGATGTTAAGAACCATCAAGCACTACTTAGAAAATGATCAAAAACAGTAAAAATAATCAAATGTATTCATGGGGCATGAGATTAAAGCCACCAGGCCCTGATAAATTATGGATTTCAGTTCTTTGTTCCAGCTCTTATGATCTTAATATAATTGGAATATCAAAGAGTTCTTAATCCAGTCCATGGGGTCATTTATGTCTGCTTTCATGTCATTACCACCAGGATGTGTCCTCTGCTGGCGGGAGCTAGTTACAGGGAGAGCACTTTTCAGCTGAACAGGCCAGCAGCCGGATCATTTATTGCTATTGCATTAAAAAACACTGTAATATGCAACCCGGCAAACCCACTAGGTCAGAAAAAGTTAAATCCTCTCTCACACCTGCTCTGGGGTCGAATTGACCCCAAAGGCACATGTCAGGTGACTTCTCTTAGTAATATTATTATTAGAGTTATTTAGGAAACTGTACTTTTTCAATTCCATTTTCCAAATAAAAATATATCAAACATTTTCCAAAACTATTTGGTGCAACAGTGATCAGCAAAACTAACTGGAAAGAACAACAGATCATGGATAATGAAGTACATGATGTAGTGAAGGAAAAAATGGTTAATAAAGAGCATATAGGAAAGGATGACCAAGCAGAGGCGTGAGATGATCAGAGTCATGGATGGTAACCTGACCAGACAGAGAAACCCCATGATCCCAGGTGACATGCAGATATGGAAATATCCAGTGGGGATTTTCCCTGTTATTATAAAGGTGCTGCCATCTGTATTAGACAGACTAGCCGCTAAAAAGAAGAGTTCAAAGCACAGGTGTTTAAATTCCCAGGTTTAGAGCACAGTAGCTAATAAATCATATTACTGAAACTAGCTGATAATGCATGTGATTAAAAAAACAACATGGGTATGAAGAACCTATGGACCACTAAAAACCACAAAGCATAGCTGTGTGGGAGGCCGTGTCTGACTTTTAACCAGTAACAGAAGAGTGTCTCTCCGTACTTCCTGGCAGCAGAGTTCTCAGGCCTCCGAGAGGCAGCCCTGAGGCTATGAATAGATTATTTCCTGGCTGGGATGGTGGCTTCCGCATATGGATCCTTCACTCACTTCCTTTTCATTTTTCCACCTCTCGTTCTATAGGAGTAACACTAGACTAGTTTTACAGCGTTTTGGCTTCAAGTTAATGTACAGCATTTGTCAGAATTCATTGCCGATGCACCGTTTAATCTCAAGTCTGCCTCAAATTCACCACTCATCATACTACATCAAATAACCAGTACATTTGTTATAGGGTTCACAATATGTATATACTGTAAGTCACTAATACAAGACTGAAACACCAAGCATTCTCCAAAATCATGAGGTTGTAAGTAATTTCAGTAATATAAATTATGGCAAATCTCAATGCCATGAAAATACAATGGAAAAAAACAATGACTATTATTTATTCATGAGAGTGTTTGGATATGTGGCATGGCACAGGCGGGAAAAGAAGGTGACGATCCACTGGTGGCTCATGTGACAACAGGAGTTTATTAGGGAACCGAACACTGGGAAAAGCCACAAGCTAGAAGGACCATGAGGGATCAGAAACAAACAGGGAAAAATAACAAGAACTAACTACACAAACCATAAAGTAACAAGGGAGCAGGAAACTAAACAGCACAGCACACACTAACCTTCACAAAACAATGTATATAATACAACAAATCACTGGAAAACAGAACAGGACAGACACTTAAATACACATAGAAAACTGGGGCAAACAAGGAAGAGGTGTAAGACAATCAATTAACCAATCAAGCCAGGGCTCAGGACAACAAGCAACAGAACAATCAACAAGCACTGGCACAAGAAAATGGGAATCAGGTGGAACTAATAATTAACAAGCACAGAAACTAGGGGACTTAAATACCAGAAACTAAAACATTAACTACATGCTGGGAATTAAACACTAGGAAGAGAACGCAAGGATAATTAAACAGAACCAGAATGGAACAGAACATAAGCAGGGATAACCTAGGACAAGAAAACACTGGGAAACAAAGCTCCACGAAGTACAAATAAACGCATGCCTTGGGCCAGCCTTAAACCCATGACCAGCAAGATTCAGTTTCTGAGCCACACAGTCAGCCCACTGAGCTATGTGGCGGTCAAGGGAGCAGGGGAAGCACACAAGGGTGTGACAAGACGTGGCGGCCAGCGACACCTTCTGGCCAAATGGGGAAGAGACACAAAGGACAGGACCAGACAGGTGCTCTCCCTCAAAAGACAGTAGCTGCAACTCAAGCAGAAATTTACCTGGAATGAGTCATCCTTATATTGTGAAGGAAACCACATTTGCATTTGCTGCGGGTGGCAAAGAAGTTCAACAGGTACAGTGACAATTTTCTTTTTAAATCATCCATCCTTATTCCGTCTTGCCAAATGTCAGTGATGTAATCACTTTTTAACTATTTAAAAAGGATCCACGTCCTGTAACAGTGACCAAACCAGACTACGTATTGTAATGTCAGTGCAGCCATGTTGTAAGTAAGGATAAAAGTTGACTTTGTGCCCTTTCAGGCACCTATACCATGGCACTCACAGCTTGGTACCCGCCCACTGCTCTTCAGCGTGTGGCCGTCATACACACAGATCGTGCTCCAGAACATGGAGAGGTATTCAGGGGCTGGCCGTCATAGCGGTGCCCTTGTGACACTAACACTGCATATAAATGAGATGCTCACCTACAGGGCTTCTTCCCTTCCTGAAGGTCATGCTGTTCAAGACATCTCAATACACTGCCATGCTTGACTATACTGCATTCATTCTCAAGGAGTTACAGACAAAACAAATGCTGTATATTGCTATCCTCTGGGTTTATTTTTTAAATATTACTCAACAGAGCAACATATACTCAACAGGGGTGCCACAAAGAGAAGGATGTTAGGATGATTCTTCCAAGGGCCCCTCATTGACAGGGGCCTTAAAAAAAATTTGGAACATAACTGGATTGATTTGGGTTGGGGGCCCGATATGATACAAAATCCCTAGCGGTGCCCCTGATTCTCAATCCAGAATATAATTTGATACAATGTACCATGTGCAGAGTAACTAAACACTCTCACATATTTGCACTGGCTCCCTCGTCACGCACTGAGCATGCGGTGAACTTCAGAGACCACAGACCTCCACGCCGGCCATCTCACAGCTGCTGCCTGGCCTTAGAAGGGCCGCATCCCACACAGCAGAAAAGAATTTCAATGCAAAATTATCATTTCAAAATCAATAACACATCATGCCACATATCAATAAACCCAATTATCAAGGCAATGTGTAAAACATTCTACAAAAGAAGGTATTTATCAAAGGATTTTATTTGTAATAAATTGTAGAATCGGTAGTTGTTAAATTATGGTATTGGTGGCCTAATGGTTAGGGAGGTGCACTTATAATCAAAAGATTGCTGGTTCAAATTTCTAACCTGCAAAGTACCTCTGAGGGACCCTGGGAAAGGTACCACCTCCAAGCACTGCTCTCTGGGCGCTGAATTAGCTGCCCCTGCTATGCCACAATGCCACATATGGGTTAAATGCAGAGGATACATTTCATTGTTATGTGCTGTGGTATGTCATCAATGACAACTGATCACTTTCACTTATGGGGGGGGGGTCACTGAATTCCTGTAAATATCCTCCCTTTTACTTTGCTTCTTCTTCAGAACTCAGAACTATAGCATCATAGTGGGTCTTGCCTCTTAGTAGTGCAGCATGTTAAAATCTGTTCCGGAGGTGGATCCGCCAAGGCCACAAAGTGGGACTCACTAAGCGCCTCTTCAGCTCCCTTTCGGCGTTATGCAAACTCCACATTCCCGCTGCCCCTCTCATCCCATTACATAAGCATCCTACCCCGCACACCAGTCCGTATCCCCTGCCCACTGCGTGCCGAGCGCCGGTGTGCCACACATTCCTATTACGAGAAGAAGCCCTCATCTCCTTACATAATACGAGTGAAGGGTTAGGGTTAAGTAACCAGCCTGTAGGTACAAAACCAACAGGTGAAGTTGAGGATAGCAGCAGAGAGGAATCTAAGCCACAGACATCCATGTTCCGTTTGGTTTTTCACCACAACCAAAAATCACAGTGTGAGTCATTTTGTGCTCATTATATTTTGGGTTCCCTCAGGACCACAGGCGGTGACTCTGACCTTGTATGTCTGAAGTACAAGAACAAATTCAGCAGCACAAGTTAAACTCTCATTAAAGAACCAGTTCAAAGAGAAATGCTTAGATGCTCTAACACATCTAGCAGTAATGTTCTTGTTGACAACCATCCTCTTGAAATTCAAAATCTAATTAGACACATGTACATGAAATCCCAAATAAGGTTGCATTTGATTTTATGTAGGCCTTTCAATTAACAATGTATTGGTTTCAGAAGAAGTGACAGCTATACTACCATTAAAATAGTGATTAGTATTTCTAACCAATATAAAAAAGAACCCCTTTTTGACAGGTGATGCACTGACTGTTTGTTTATATATGTTTGCTTTACTGCATTCATTAGAAATTCTCTATTGTGAATCTTTACCTTGAAATATCGCCGTAATTCATAAATATAAAAGCCACTCTAATGTATGTGCCCTGAACAATAAGGCCTAGTGTCTGTATAAACATCCCACTTGTCGATTATTTATGACGACTGGAAGCCAAATTAAGCTAACAGGTAGATAAGTAGCTTGTGGGCCGAGATGCTACGTATCACGTTAAGCCTTGTCACAAACAAAAGCAGTGTATATCACTGCAATCCCGCGGTTAATCAGAGCTGGTTTAACGAAGAAACAATCGATTAAAGTGTATGCAGTATAGCATAAAAGAAAAGGGCAAAAGTATGAAATATAAATATGCACTTTGGTCAAAATGAATGTGCAGTTACAGTATAAAGTATCTGTACTTATTTGTAATACCCTGGGTATCATTGTTATCATTTCAATTACTAGAACTTTCGGGGCAATCAGCAGAAAACGGACCAATTAATTTTAATCTTGTTCTTGGGTGAGATGACCCACACATTACGGGCGAATCGTGCCTTACCTGTAAGACACCTGTTTCCTAAGGTTCCGGTGCAGAAACTCGCTCTCCATCTGTATGTCCTCCTCCCCCGTCACAATCGGCTCTTCGGATCGGCTCTCAGCTTCGGCTGCCCGATCTCTGGTGCTCTCGTCCAGGTTGTGACATTGCCCATCCTCGCCTTCGTGAACGATCGCCTCGCCGTTGTCGGCTGGACCTCTTAAGGTCGGCGGCTTCGTTGCCATTGTTGGGGTGCCGTGCGAGCCGCGGCCAGATCGGGCTGAGCTGCCCCCGGTGCACGTCGCCGCATCAGCCATCGACCGCTGAAAGGAAGCAGGTGTCAGAGTAAATATATACGCAGCTGGAAGCAAGCTTTGTAGCTGCAGCAATCCTGTGTGTGTACAGTAAGTTATGTTGTTACTAGATCATTTGTTATGTGTCCTTCATACTAAGGCGCAGCGCTGGCGATCGGGATGGCTGGAACGCAAAGCAGCAGGAGTCGCAGCGGGATCCGACCGGCACCGTCAGCAGGAAACTATTGCGAATCCAGCAGGACAAGATGCCTGTCCTGCGTTTGGTCTTTGTCTGGTGATTTGGCGTAAGTAACTCATTAAGAAGTGATATATTCTCCGCCTGCTTGATTTCTAAACGATAACCGTAATTAGCTAGTAAATCACGGGTAAAACACTATCTATATGCTCCGCTTAATGGTTGTCAAATAAATTAGGAAAAAAACCGCCTGGGATCGACTGAATAGAATTCCTTTTCATCTGGAAAACTTGATACCAAACTATTTTTTTTTATTAACAGGGGTTCCCTAACACCTGTGCAAGTCCCCTGTTAAGCATTAATTTATTAGCAATGATCTGACTGTTTTCATAACACACTTGTCTGGATGCATTTCAAAATGCTGCATTTAGTGTACATTCAGCTACAAGTACGTTTTTGCCAAAACCCTACGCTGCCTGTGTGAATGAATCGATTATAAGTCAGTTGTCTTTATGTCTATCAACAATTTTCAGAATTTTCCCCCAGTTTTCCCATTACCTCGTATGCTGTCAGAATCCGAAGCTAAATCCAAACATGTCCCATATGTAGCCTATATGAAGGCTCGCCCTTTACCGTGGAAAATGTCCCTCTGAATGGCGCCTTAAAACTGATTCACACCTAGGTGTCAGATTACATCTGCTTTATAACGTAATGTTTGAGGAAATGTCGGGAATGCGGACGTATTGCATCACGCTGTGATTTGTTTGCCTCGATGCATTCAAGCGATTCTAAATGGTAATTTCCACTAATGATTAGACCACCACAAAGTATAGCATATTTCTAATTATGAAGAGACCCTTTGATGGATTTCTCTAGTTAATTTGTAGTTATTTCATTATTTTCATTTAGTTCACTCATTTGCAGCTTTCATATTTCGTCCTGTCCTTGCTTCTTGCTTCCTCACATCATGTTCTTTACGTATCTCATACAACTCATTCACACCAAGGCCATCTGACTGCCTGGCTTCTGGAGTCTGTACAAAGAGCATAGATAAACGGTCTGCTTCCCTCAGAGGGGGCAGACAGACCATGGACCAGCCGTGTGTAAACATCTTTCTGTAACATTTTCGTCCTGTCTCAATAAACTGCTTAAGCTGAAAGGAAACTGCCTCATCTGTCGAATCTGAAAGAACCTGAGGATTCACTGAAGAAATCTATGACAGTCAAACCTTGAGATACAAAGATAATTAAGTTTAGTTAACAATATATGATATTTTACCCTGTACAGAGTTGAAGTCAAAGGTTTACAGTAGCCTACATAGGCCTATACAGAGGCTAAAAGATTTTCCGACTAATATTTTTACAAATCCACACTAGGTCTGAGCGATATGGAGAATTGCTTTATCGTGGTCATTTTTTTTGTATTAGTCAGCGTCAATAATAATATAAATAACATCACTGCCTGACCTCACAAATGCTCTTCTGGATGAATGGGCAAAAATTCCCACAGATACACTTTAAAATCTTGTGGAAAGAGAAGAGTGGCAGCTGTTATAGCTGCAAAGGGGGGACCAACTCCACATTAATGCCTATGGATTTAGAATGTGATGTCATAAAACTTCCTGTAGGTGTAATGGTCAGGTGTCCCAATACTTTTGTCCATATAATGTGTATATAATCCAAGTCAATATTTTTTTACTTTAACTTCACATTATTTTGCTTTAAATTGTCTTAGAATTACCCTTGAAAATAAAAAAACTCAACGAATGGACTGCAAACTGAAATCTAATTTTAATAATAGGCTGTCATTCAATAAATAAATAAAATCTTTTTGTCATAAATTGTAACGCTAGAAAACGTGGACAGGATGTTTTTTGTTGAGTTTTCTCCCCGACTGTCTTGCAGCTTATTCAAGAGAACGGGTTTCACGTTGATGGTAGTTGTCACCCATCCAGTTTTTAACCGACACGTGATATGTCCCGTATTTCTTCAGATTTAAAGTGAAATCCCAGTTGCTGGTTTTTGTGACTGTAAGCACTTGCGTTCTGTATGGTCTACTGCAGTGTTTCCCAATCCAGTTCTTCCGGGCCCACAGACGGTCCATATTTTTGCTCCCTGCCAGTTCCCTACCGGAGGGAGCAAAAATGTGGACTGTCTGAGGGTTTGCGAGGAATGGATTGGAAAACACTGGTCTATTGGATGGCAAAGCTTCAAGTCGTGCAGTATTTCCGTTTTTTATTAAATTGTAAACTGCAAGAAGTACCGCTATACCACCTACATTTTTACCCTGTTTATCCACAGTATCTCCATTTTTGAAAGGTGTAGGGGCTGCTGAGCTGCCGCTTTCTTCACAGAAACTTCAAGTTTCCCGTGAGGGAGTCATTATCTCTTCCACAAAACATTAGCATGTGATGCGTCCAGCTGACTCAACCAACTTTGCGGAATATTTGTTGTAATAGGCTGTCAGTTCGTAAAAGGCTACCATGTGATTGGTTGGAATTGCCTTAGTTTCTGTGATGTAATAGGCTGATGTTTGCCATCAAGCAATGTTCCTTTTCGACAGTTTATCGAAGTTTTCTAATTTTCCTTTTGTTTAGAATTTGGTGATCAGTGGTCATTGTCAACACACCACAGCACACAGTGCGCAAAAACGAAATGTGTCCTCTGCATTTAGTGACCGTATGTGACTTCCGTGATATAGCAGGGGGCAGCTAATTCAGCGCCCGGGGAGCAGTGCTTGGTCGGGGATTCGAACAATTACAAGTGCGCTTCCTTAAACATCAAGCCCACTGCCCACAAAGGCAAAGTTTTTGCTCCAGGTGAGCAAAACCTCGGCATGGCCCCGCTTGCACTGCTGTATAAGTACCGCGCGCTAACCGATTGCGCCACTGGAGCTTTGTTTATATTATGGGCAACGATAAATCGATATATTGTTTATATCACTCCAGACATATGTTACTATACATTTCCTGTGTGAAGCCAATAAAGATATCTATTTTATTTCCATAAACGGCAAAAATGAATATATCGAAATAATGAGATTTATTTCAGCCTTTATGTACTATATTTGAGGTCAAAAGTTACATACACCTAAAAATTTTTAAACTGTTTTTTTTTTTTTTTTTACAACTCCAGACATGTTATGTTACCATACATTTCTTGTGTGAAGTCGATCAGGGTATCTACTTTATAAGAGGTAATATCAAATGAATAGCTATAACACATTTATTTCAGTCTTTATTTACTTTTTCAGATTTTCCAAAGGGTCGAAAGTTTACATGCATTTTGTTAGTATTT
The DNA here is from genome assembly GCF_048594095.1 of Paramormyrops kingsleyae. Classification (NCBI taxonomy): domain Eukaryota; kingdom Metazoa; phylum Chordata; class Actinopteri; order Osteoglossiformes; family Mormyridae; genus Paramormyrops; species Paramormyrops kingsleyae. The sequence goes on from NC_132807.1 coordinate 23,877,309, forward strand.
GGTGGCATTGCCTTTTTATTGCTTTCTAAATGCTTAGTGAAGCCTTCTGCAAGCTTCTCAGAATATGTGTGAATGTATTAATGCCAATTCCTCCTGACAGGATTTGTGTAATTCCACCTTGGCTGGGTGCACAAAAAACTGTGTGTGCTTCAGATCAGGGCTTCATGGTGGGTACTGCAACACTATGCTGTCTCTAAGCCGTTTTGTTACAGCTTTGAAGGTTTGCTTAGCTTCACTGTCCTGCTGGATAATAAAGTTGTGACCAGATTTTTGGCTGTTGTCTTAAGGTGTTGCTTTAGACAATTTTTAGACAATCTTCCTTATAATGCCATCCAGTGCACCAGTCCCTTTACCGGCAGAACGCCCCAAATCATTATGGCCAATTTTAGTTTCATCTTACCAGGTTCTGATGATCACATGTTCCAGCAATTTGGTGTATGTCAACTTTTGGCTTCAACTGCACACAGGAGTTCTTTGATTTTCACATAATCCCGTCTCGCTCTCTCTGTGAGACATATTAAAGGTGAGAGTTAAAGGTCAGCCATATACCTGGTACCCCCGGAGCCTTTTTTTTGGGGGGGGGGGTTGAACACCCAACAGTCATTTGATTACTCTGCAGTCCACAGCATTCAAAATAACAGCGTGCTGGGTACCAGTACAGTGTCCTAACCCAGAGAGTCACACACTTTTCCAAATGTGTTTTCAGATTTTTTCATTCATTTTACCGTTTCATTCATAATAATATCAAGCAAAAATAGAAATTGTCATAAGTGTGTGCAAATAAGTATGATTTTGCAGCCGTACCATAAGTCCACCTATAAAATGTTTCTGAAAGAACTGGACCAGAGAGATCTTTATCCTTTGAATGTGTGCCAGTGTACATATTTTGGGCTGCAACAGGAAAAGATAATCTCTGGAATGGTGACAGCAACGGGTAGATGCCAGCGGGCTATGCAGAGCAAACCTGTCACCAAGGAATGTAGGATATGATGTCACCCTTCAGGATCTTTGGGCCGGAGTTGTTTGTTGCTTTATAATGTTCATATGTTCCCAATGTTCTGATGCTGATTTGCCCAACCTGAGGACACGGCATCCATGCAGCACATGCTGTAGCGGATAGACGTTCATACATGAACCTCCTCACGGGAGTGAAGAACCTTGCCTAGGACCTGACATTCATTCAGTCCAAAAAACTATGTTCACATCAGGAGTACAGGCATCATACCTCGCATGCAATTTCTATCAATCCAGCCTGTTCAATAATAAAAGCTTTCAATGCATCATCCCTTCAATAAAATCAAGGTGATTCATAAGTGCAGTCAAGGTAACGACACAGGAGATTATTCACCTACAGAACAGTACTGGTAATTATAGCTCAGGAACATTTTTAAATCTTTCAGAAGTAAACACCTTTCAATACTCATGGAATAAACAACCTAGAGGTTCTTTTCTTGTGACACTAATCAATGCAGACAATAGGCTTAAATGTTCTTAGTAAGTAGAAATTTTGCCCTTCCAACACATTAGAATAAAATTGCTTTGTTCCTCAAAATCTTTCTGGTGTTAAAATAGGTAATAAAATATCTATAATATATATAATTTTCTAGCTAATTAATTCATTTAATTCACATGGCACTGTAAATCCTCAAAAATCAAATTGCTTTAATTGTGTTTATTGGTCTCTTTTGGCTCCCTGCTTTTATTGTTTTGCAAGCAAATATAAGGTCACATGACTAGAGTTGAGTAGATTTAGGATATCCCTCTCCAGGTACTGATTTGTAAAGTATGAGTTATGAAACAGAGAAAGATTTCACTGACTGCCTAGTATAATATCTGCCATACATGTAATATGCATGAGATCTTAAATCCATTCCTCCATTTTCTGTAAACGCTTGTCCTGTTTAGAGTTGTGGGGGGGTTCAGAGCCTATCACAGAGGCTACAGGCATGAGGCGTGGAACAACCCAGGATGGGGCACCAACCCATCGCAACACACACTCACACACCATTCACTCACTCAAGCAAACCTATGGACAATTTGGCAACTCCAGTCAGCCTCAGCATGTTTTTGGACTGTGGGAAGAAAATCAGAGGAAACCCCACGACAACACGAGGTGAACATGCAAACCCCCCCCCCCACACACACACACACACACACACACACACACACACACACACCCCTGGCGTAGACTCAAACCCAGATCTCAGAGGGGTGAGGCGACAGTGTTGACCACTACACCACCATGCCACCCCTAGAGCTTAAATCCGCTTCAATAATTAAATTAACAAAAGCCTTACTGTTATAATGCAAATAATACATTTTGGCATGGATGAAAATAAAATAGAGGAAAGCAAACAATAATCCAACAGACACAAATTTGCTGATGCATTTTTAATTGCTTTCATGCTAACTACAGGATAGGACAGAAATACAGTATTAAAAATGAAACATGGAATAAACGTTTTGGTGGTGCACTCAGTTATCTTTATAATTTACAGTCCCTGGCACTGCATACCTCACTTTCAGTGAATCTGCTGCTTTGTGTGAATCATGGGAAACCAGTTCATGCACAGAACACACAATATCCAGAGACAGCGAATGAATATAATAATTCTGATATAAAAATATCTTCCTTTTTTACACAGTGCACAGTTTCACTACTCATATTTACAAATGCAAATACAAAGGGGAAGCTATTATACAGCACAGGCAAATTATGGTTACATACACTGCGGAAAATATTCAGATGGTTTTTATGAGAGCAGATACTGATAAATTCCAGTGTTACTGTATGCACTTTAACGGTCGTCCACATTTAAGCAAATAGGTTCGGGGTTGAATCATTAGCAAAAGGAGATATCTGGCTCTTAAAGGGATTTTTTGTTGTATTTTTTATAAGTTTTGCAAGTTACCAGTTCCTTTTTTTTAATATATACTTATATGCATAATGACCTGTTCAGAGACTCAAGCCTGCTATAGCTCTGGGTTACAGGGAGACATTACATCTGCACTGGACAACAGCTTTGGTGGGCTGTACTACTTGTTTTCTCCACGAGGGGTGCCTGACAGTGAACGGCAGACACATTAGCATACGATGCTGCATTTCAGTCGGTGAGGCACCCCCTTCTTTGAGCCCTGACACCTGCCCCTTTCTGCCTCTTCCTGGGAGATTGGTCAGCCATCCACATGGTACTCACTTCCCAGAGTTCAGTCTGACTCCCCCTTTTCCATTATACAACTGTCTGCCATCCAGTGCCTCTATAAGCTTAAATGTGGACTTGTTTTAACACAATGACGAATATACTATTTCCAAAATGCTAGTAGAATATATACATTTCAATGATTGAAAACGAAAACCAGGTGGTTCAGAAACACTATTGTTTTGGAAAATCTTATCTGAAAGATTTGTCTGAAAAAAAATATATATATGTCATCCAGCTTTTCACTCTTTCAGTTATTAATGTCAGTTTATATTAATTTTGTTAATTTTGTTTCTTGCTTCCCATGCAAAACTTTCTTAACACAGAAATAATGAAATAAGGTAGAAAACTGTCTAACAGTTATGATAAAACAGTGTAAACAAAACATTTTCTTAATTTTCAAAGGCAAATGTTAGAAATTCCTTGGTAGCATGTATCAGGAGTTGTATATTTGTACACACACACACACACACACACACACACACACACCCGTCAACATTAACAGGATACTTTAATACCCAGATTGAATTAAAGATACTCTGTCATTCACACTCACTCTTTCCAACAAGCCATTTGGATTAACAAAGAAAATATAATTAAAAACAATAAAACATTTCTGATTGTATAAGAGGGTACAGACTGAACTCAGAGCATGACATAGAAATACTGCAGTCTAAATATGCTGGTATCTGTAACAATTTGAAAATATCCTAATAAAATATTCACCCTTGAGAAATCCTTCAATAAATTACAAAATTATATGGGTGATTGCACAATTTTAGAGCTGGCAAAAATAATTAAAGTCCTCCACCCCCCCACAAACTTACACAAATCTCACAGAGCACAGCCTATGCTGCCCATGCTTTCACTCCCCATTACCAAGAAAAACCGGAGAGAATGTGATGTTTTATTCAGAGTGATATCCATGCCTGTGGTGACGATGACTCCCCATTCGCACTTCGCCTTTGTCTCTCATCTGCATGGGAATCTGGGCGTTACTCTGGAGGTACAAGGCAGGGGCATGGATGCACACAAGGGGGCGCTGTGGAGCTGGAGACGTCCACTGAGGGTCATGAGTCTGTGGGAAGCTGCACAGGAATGGCAGCTCCAGCCCTCTGGGCTAGAAATACTCTGTGCTGCCAGTGGGTTTCGCCTTCCTGTGGACAATAAGCAGGAGATAGCAGGTGCTGAGCCAGAGGGCCAAAAACTACAGGCATGGGCAGGCTGCCCTACAGTATTCTGACACTGCATTACCACCAATGACCAGAGGGGGTGCTGAAGCGCCCTCCACACGCATACTTCCAGTGCTACTGACTCCACCTGCTCGTTCTCTGACAGCACCGACCCAGAACGAGGCTCAGAGTTCATAACCTGAGTCTAATAGCAAAAGTACTTGGTTCATCCACTCATCTGATGCCAGGGACTGCGCTGGGCAAATAATGCTCCAGAGAGCAGACGTACGTCATAAGGGGAGGACACGGCTATGAGACAACACCCGGCAAGCTCCGCCCACTTGGTACAAACACAGGAACCATCGTCTGAAGACTTAAAGTCAGCAGTTCCTGTAATTGTGCTTTCCAAGGGTCTATTCTGTTTCTTTCAGTAGCATAGTGTGTGTTGCCAACTCCTTCTGCAGGAATGTGTTCAATAGTATAAATGCTTTCAGTTTTGCTTACGTGTGAGGAGCCTTTTAGGAAGGTGTTAATCACAATGACAGAAACAACCATCAGACCTTCAAAGAAAATAATATATATGGAAAAAATAAAGCCATAAAAGTACCAAAAAATCTAAGCCTGTCCAAGCATTTTACTATACACAGATGTACGGACATTTTACTTTCTGTACTGCATCAGTATTCAGTTTTATTAACAACAGAAACATAGTTCAAATGCACTTAGTATTTCCTTAAATTTAAACACGCAATTGTTAAATAGTCATCCACCCTCTACTGCTGTGACAGCTCGTTTCGGCAGCCAAAAAGCATTATTTCCGCTGTGTGGATTATAAAAAACAAAATATGCAAGGTGGTTTGACCGGTTGTGAGCAAACAAGCTGATCTTTCAAAACAACTCCTGCCTAGTATTATGTTGGGATTCAGAACAAAGCAAGGCAGAGATGCATATTTTAATGTATAGACTTCCTAGTCTGTGATGGGCTGGCTCCCCATCCAGGGTTGTTCCCTGCCTCATGCCCGTTGCTTCTGGGATAGGCTCCGGACCCCCCGCGACCAAGTAGGATAAGCAGGCTGGAAAATGGATGGATGGATGGATGGATGGACTTCTAGTTCTACTAGTGAAAGTACCTTGATAATCACCGGTAAAAAGATCCTAAATCTCTAAATCTACATAGTACATTCACAAAACAAAGCAAGTAACTATTGCATCGCTGAAGCTCTTTTGTAATACAGGTCGTCGTAATTATGCATACAAAATACTGTGAAAAAGTCTTAAGCAGTCAAAGAAAATCACGTTTACAGTACATGATTTTCATGGTAGTGTAGAACTGTAATGTCTGTCAAATTGTTTAAGTTTAGCCATTTCAAAACCTCTCCTGAAGTCACGCCAGTATCTGCAGCCACCATCCATCACATCCATTTATTTCTGACTCGACCACTAGCACAACAGGATTGGCTAATCAATACATCATTGACTTTTGTTAACTAATTAAATTGATGAATTAAGTAAGCTGGTGGTGACAAACACATGGAATGGCTGAGGTGCCCTGAGGAGGGAATTGGGAACTGAAGCTGTGTTCTTCTAACCAGCCAACTAAACATAGTAACTTTTTGGAGAACAGAAGAAATTCTTATTAGTTTTTATTATGTTCCTCTTAATTTGCATATGTTCTAATGTTCAATTGTGCTTTTAACTGCCTAGATAAACAGCTTTACACATGCATTGTACGCACAATATAATATTCAATGCCCCCTTGCCACACCTCACCTTTCATGGTACTCTTCTTTATCACCGAGGAAGTTGGTCTCTGTCCTGTTCAGGTCCACCAGATCCGTGTGGACCTTGTCCAGGTACTTGCTGGTTTCGTGCTCCCCGTGAGGAGCGGTTGCTGGCTGCTCCTTGGTGAAGCTGCGGGAGGCGCCGTCCCACTCGCTGGCGTCTTCCATCTTCAGGAAGCCGCTGTAGGGCTCCTCCAACGGGGAAGCCTCGTCATAGAAGAGGAGGCTGCGCGAACGGACTGCGGCACAGCGTACACACCGTCATTATATTTATTTATTTAGGAGACACTTTTTTCCAAAGCAATAAAGTAGGGGTAGCCAATCCCTGAAGGTTAAGGGCTTTGCTCAAGGACCCAAAGGCAATATCACTCTGCCCAGCACAGGATTTGAACCAGCAACCTTCTGATCATGAGCACAGTGTCCTAAACCACAGAGCCACATATTGCCCTCATAATGTTTAGATAAACCTCCTAAGTGCTTAGTTCTTCGATTAGATACAGTTCTCTATGTATTATTCATTCAAGACTCTTATCTTTCTTACAGTATTTATGAAAAAAATCTTGCTGTGTGTAAACGGTTCTGTACAACACAATTAATAATAATAATTAAGCAGCAAGGTCACTAGATCTTTGATGGGCTAAATGCATCATAGCAGTCTTTCCCAGTCTGCTCCACAGGGACCAAAGTATGAACTGTCTGGCAGGGAGCTGGGAGGGAGCAAAAACATGCAACATATGTGGTTCCCCGAGGACCGGGTTGGAAAACACTGCATTAATAAATTCATTCACTGCAATTACTCACAAGGGCTTATGACTAGACATATACAGAGAGAGCACCCAGACGCAGTAAATCAGAACAGTGAACATACTGTGGCTGGCCGTGTAGATGTCTGCTGGAGGCAGGGGTGAAGACTTCACCATATGGGACATGGAGGACACCTCGGACAGCCCTGGCATGAAGGAGCCGAGCACCAAGACGAAGCAGAGCAGCACCACCTAGCAGTGAGATCCAAAGGACATAGATGTGAGGTGCTGAACCTTTCCGGCACTGAGAATGTAAGACAAAAGGGCAAGATCCAAACCAACAAAAAATGACCTTCCACTGAAATATATTCAACACATCTACCCATAGTTCATCTACACCAGGGATCAGTCTGTCCATACATGGACAAATGTGTCGATGGCAAAGCTTGACTGTGTCTGTGGCAAAAGAAAAATGACCATATAGGCTACGTTTTTAAATATCACATCTCTGGCAAAAATTGAATTTTGCTCAAATTGTCCGTCAGCATTCGCCGAGGTGCTGAGCCCTGATCTAAACAATTACCCTGGTCAGGATTATGGGGATTATTGTAAACCAGCAATTGAAAAATCCTTTTAAATGCAAAGAACTACTTCAAAGCCCTAATGAGTAGATCACACCAAAATTATTGTATCTCATACACCCATAATTCCTCAGTAAGGTTCCAGGCCTCATACTCCCATAATCCCTCAGTAAGGTTCCAGGCAAAGGCAATTTGCTGCCTTAAGGATTTGTATTTAAAGCTTAATTCTAGACCAATAAGAAACAAACTACATAGGCCCGTGTTTGCAGGTTGTTCTTCTAGCCAGGCAGCTTTACTTAGTGCCCTGGGGGTGCATTTCCCCAAACCCAAGAATCCATATCTTCTGCAATCACAGCCTGGCCTTCCAGTTATATGAGCCTCTGGCTCCAGGGCTGTTTGTCAAAGGCTCTGCTATCCATCACAGGCAGAAGCCATAGCCACGCCACACCCCTCAATACACAGAGAGAGCCACCATTCAGTGTTATAAATTGAATGTGCTTCTGCCTTTACACCAGCAGACACACTAATGGATGTGCACCCAGCGGGCCCACTGGCCATGCCGCTGCTCTGAGAGATATTGCTATTTTCCGCTCACGCGTTTTCCCACAAAAACCCATGAATCTCCAAATCAGAATTGGCCACATGAATGAAATTCAAGCGTAATGTGTTGCAGAGGTGATGCGTCGGTGCCCACGGACGTCAGTACGGCTCGCTGGCGTAAAACGGCGGTGGCAGCAGAATGATGATGACGGCGATACGCACCATGAGGCAGGTTCCCGTTTGGGTGGAGGCTATCTTGCAGAACTGGGGGACTTTTCCTGCCACCAAAGACTGGAGCTTCTGCAGCTGCTGGAGGAGAGACCTGAGAAGACAGATATTATATGGCATATATGTTGATAGGGCAAGGAATAGGTTGTAACTATAGGTATAGGTATGAACTACATCTACTGTTCTCAGAAAGACAATACATATCCCGCAGGACATATTGAGGATTCAGGAATAAGAAGAGTATAAATAATCCCAGCAATCTTGCCCAGCAGTAAACTATAAGTATTTCAAATGCAGTCATTCAAACACTAAGTCAAAGTCAAAATGCTATTGACAGACATGCAGAAGATCTTAAATCTGAATTGTAGTTTACGTAAAAGGTACAGACCTACAAGGAGACCGATTTAAATGTAAATCTTTCGGTTTCATTCTCAAATGCATTTTTCATGATTGCACATCTGACCACTAGAGGGTGCCAAACCTCTATTCAGGTAAATAACAGCATATTCTAAGATAATAAAAAATTTAGTTTTTCAGGTACATTGTGTGAATGTTTGTCCTTTAGTCGGAAGATGTTTGGCATAAATACCAAGACTGGAGCACCAGTTTTATTTTAAATTAAATAGTAGACATCTCTTCTCCTCTATCCAACCAGATTGATTGATTCTCCCTGTCAAACTATGAAAGCACACCAGTCAGACCTCTGTCACTTTCAGTATATAACACAGGGACTTTTATAAACACTTTGCACTGCCAGTTTAAATAATTCTATTGCTATCTGAGTACCAACTCAGCCAAGCCAAGCCCTACTAGTGCAAAGTCTCAGAATGTCTTTGATAGCAGTACAGTGTTATTGTTTTTAATATTAACATTAATAACATATTATACATTTATCTGACGCATTTATTCAAAGCAAATACCAGTAGAGAGAAGGGCTACAGTATGCATGTGCTCCCTGGTATTTGAACCCATTACTTGTTGAGCTAAAAGAACTGTAATACACATATTAATTAATATGATATTAACATTACAGGCGGAATTTATCCATTAATAAATTTCATTTTATAAAATTAAGTTTCCAAAAGCTGGCATGATGACGAACAGCACTTGGAGGCTGCCCAGCCCAGCCGTAAACGCTGGCATCCTACCTGTTAGTGCCCTCCAGCGTCTCCACCTTCTTCCACAGCTCGTTATTTTCAGAAGTGTACGTTTCTACCCTGTGGGGCAGACGTTCACGTGAGTGAATGCTGATACGTGACACGTCATTTGGCGGACATCTAGAAGGACTCCACGGTGCACAAAGCGTAGTATCATGGAGTCAAATTACTGAACGCTGTCCACACCAACAAGTGTGTCCTGACTGATTTAAACTCCTAGTTTGCATTAAGGTTCAATCCAAACATAAAAAAGAACCCAGTGAAGAACATTAATACAGTGCAGCAGTGCATGATCTGCTTTTTTAATACAGAGGTTACTGAATAGTGCAAACCATATTCAACACCCGGATGATTTTTCACAATGGTTTAAGAATACAAGCCTGCTGATGCAGAGTCTTCAAAGAATATCCATAATGATGAGAAGAAAAGATGTAAATAATTTTTCAAAAAAGCATTCCTGTAATTAACATAGTCATTGATTATGAGTTAGTCATTAGCCTTTAGTACTGTCATGGACAGAGGTTTCCCCTGCCGGAGTGAATCAGTAGTATCTATCTTACTTCTTCTCCAGACATTCCACGTACTCCTTCTTCTTCCTGCGGCTCTCCTGTGCTGAGATCTGCATATTGAGAAATGGGACGGTTATAAAATTACATGGGATTTATAAGAAGGACAAATTTGTGCCCCATTGGTTTTATAATCTATTAAAAATTATTATCCCATTATATTTAAAAGGACTGACACTTATTTGCAGTTCCTCTATTACTTAGCTCTTGCTATTTTTTAATTTAGGAGATATCTGTTCTTTCCCTGGATTAGAAGGTCTGGGTGCATATTACCCTCAAATTAATTATGTGCCCCGTCAGATGGAAGCTAGTTAGTCCATAACTGTGACACGCTTATGAGGATTGTGCCCCCTCTTTCTCATTTCTGATGCACAGAAATACAAGGAAATGTACAGGGTGAAAGACGCACTTTGTTTTTGATCTTTCTGCGGACCCTCTTGAGTGCTTTCTCCTCTGTCTTGGTCAGCGGCAGCTTGTTGGGCACAGGGTAGCCCTCAGCAATCAAGGTCCGCTTCTCCTCCTCTGTCAACATCAGGGGGCCCGATGTTCCCTGCAGCTTCTGAATAGAAGAGAGCCAGAACCCTGTAACAGCAGAATCACCAGACACTTGCATCTGATCAGAGGCTAGAATGTGGCCCATAGGTTATCCAAGGGGAGGGCTCCAGACAGGGGTGCAAAAGGAGAATATGCTCTGCAGAAATCTCCTGGTCTAAGCGGAGATTTCAGGCACATGTGAAGGTTGGGATGTGTAATAGGACTGGTCGTCTTGTTCCTTTCCTCAAGGAAGTTCAAGCAATTCAGAATGAGCAACTTCTCCATTACAGAACCATGTAGACATTTTGGTTTGGTGGCTCGTCAAAAACAAACAAAACGAAACAGCTGTTTTACAGATGTTTCACAGCTGTTTCAAGGTCGGCCATATGAGAACAAACTAGACACAGTAGATGGATCTTGACAAAGACCAGATAGCAGAGTCCTTAAAAATATCAATGTGCAGAACATGACCGACAAATGAATAATCATCAACAGAGCCACCATGGATTTATATCGCACAGTACACCATCTATCCATCCAGTACAGATAATGGAATATATTAGCAGATATAGGGCTAGGACTTAACCAATAACAGCACACAGAATTTACCACATACCTACATACAAGCAAATGTTTTATGAAAAATTGCATTTATCTGCCACTTGTTTTCCAAAGCAACAATTATTTCACATTTTTATAACTGAAGCTGTTCAGGTCAAGTATCATTGGTTATGGTGCGACTGTAGTGCAGCTTCCTTAAACTATAAAGCATATGTTCTCCGATCACAGCGCCCTCTGCTGGTGCGGAGGAGTACTCACATGTGGAGCAGTGAGGAGAGGCGAGGTGGAGATTGCCGCGGAGGTGCGGGTGGGCTGGCGTGCTGGGCTGGGGGGAGGCAGGGAGCGGGGGCTCTGCGATCCGTCGCTGTCGCTGCCGTGGCTGCTTGGAGGGGTGGGTGGGAGCTGCAGCCGCTCGTCTGTGAGGGGGGATGGGGGTGGGGGATGAGCCATGAGTGGCAGCGAACCCGACACACACCTCTGCAGCTGGCAGGCTGGGAGCCCCGGGATGCGGTCGCATTCTTCAGCAGCACAACCTCATTACTCAACGTTAACAATAAAAAAAGAGGCATCAGTCATGCTGGGTGCTTTCTGGCCTAAACTAACAACCTGCTGACAACACGCAGCAGAAATAAAACGGCAATTTCCAAATTAAGCTACATCAAATAAAGACAAATTGCAGTTCCAGGTAATTAGCGCTGGAAGTCTAATCTCGGCTCCTGTGGCCACATACACCTTGAGTTACATTTAAGGCAAAGGGAGTTCCTTCATTCCTCATGAGGATTCCTAGTGATGCCAAACCATCCCTTCCGTCCTTTTGTCCCCCCCCCCTCCTCCCCCGTCCCCCCGTCCCACCCCCAGGACCCTGCCAAGTCAGCCAGCCAGTCCTGGAGTTCTGGAACGGGCCGTGTGTTTAGCTTGGCTCCGGCCCAGAGTGTGGAGAAGTTTCACTTTGTTTTTGCTGGAAGAACTGGGATTGAGTTGGAGGATGCAGATTTTTTTGTGAAAGCCAGACGTATCACAGACACAAACAATTAGTCCTTTATCGAAAGTGTGGAATCTGAACTGGATCAGAAAGTATGTTGGTTCAGGACTGGGGTCTTGGGGGTAACACACAGATCACACGTACTGTTGCTAAAGTACAGCAGTGAACTCCAGCACCTCCATGCACATCTGCTACCTGAAGTCATAAATCACTTATTCCACTCCTCTTCTCTATAGTAACAGCACAGGTGCAGTTGTCTTCACACAGGAAATTCAAGTCAGTACTTCTCTAATCATCGCCTGCATTCAGGATTTCTAGGGACCAAGTATACTTCTGTAATTCAACTGGCTTTTTACTTGACAGGGCACAAATACTTAATAATAACTGTTACTACTGAAATACAAATTATGCACAAATTATGAGCAAATATAGTTGCTACTTGAGATAAAAGATACGCCACGATTCATTACTGATGAACAAACATGAGAGCAGTATTTCACTTGTGTTATTCATGACTTGTTCCTTCAGTAGTTGACAAAAGTTTACACAATTAACAGATATAGTAACAAATATAGTAAGTGCCTTGGATGAAAGATGCATCCTGATTCATTAATGATGAACAAATATGAGATCAGTATTTAAGGTGAGATCTGTGTTATTCACAACTTATTCCTTCAGTAGCTCCTTCAGTAGTTCACAAAGGATTACAGAATTGACAGATACAGACAGCAACAAATATAGTAACTGCTCGAGATAAAACACGGTTCATTAATGAAGAATTAACATGAGATTAGTATGTAAGACTTAGTTTGTGATTAATTAATACATAAGTAATAGTATAATACTGCATTATTTGCGGCCCATCAAGTAAAATGTTACCCTTTATAAATACTTTATTGTTCGATGATGATGATGATGATGATGATGATGATGAAAAATTGATGAAGAGTATGGCCAAGACATGTTGGTGTTTCATTTTAACCCCAGACACACACAGTAAATTCACACAGCTTAATATTTCGCATGGCATATTTTAAAACATCCTCTTTTCATTCAGGTTTGGCTTGAATGAGAACTGGGCCCGTCGGTGGTATGTACTGTATGAGGTGAAGTTCGTTGGTAATAAATGTGTTAATGGAAAACAGAGACTAAAAAAGCAAGTGTTTAGCTGTGCGCCAATAGGCTGTAATTGTACCTTATGATGCTGCATTTGAGCCAAAATAAAAAGGTCTTATATAAATAGTGGACTCCACAGGCAGACAAAGACCTAGCAGAGTAGGCAGACAAAGACCTAGCAGAGTAGGCAGACAAAGACCTAGCAGAGTAGGAGCCAGTTAAGCGGGATGGGAAGATACCCAGCTGGGTCACAGTCTCGCAACATAAAGGACAGAAAAACACTTTTACGAGACAATTAGTTTGCCAAAGTGGCTAAATGCTAAATTAAAGTTAGCATTGCAACCTGAAATACATTGAAATGTTTCTTTTTACAGTTATTTTTCATTATGTTTCACGCATTGACCGTGTGACACAGACATTTCGCCCAGTTCACACGCTCACACGCCACACCTTGTGTTTCTCACGCTGAGATGTAAGGGATACCGCCCACCAAGGTCTCCCGTTATATAGAATTAATGGACAAGGCGCAGGCATAAGGAGTGGAGTTTTCCACTGAGTTCATCGCTGTCCCGAGTTATACAGAGTTAATACCCATCTACCAGCCTATCAGAAAATAGCATTTGTTGTTTCCGGGTAAATTCCAAATTACATGTGATCCTGCTGCCAGCACATTATTACATGGATGCACCCACAGATGGAGTGCAGAAAAGGTAGAAGTAGAAGAGCAAGATCCGATCAATGCAGTAGGCAGGGCTGTAAAGTCTCACGCACTGACCGTGGGACATACACTCCGCCCCTAACAGATGTAATCTCACTCCAAACTTTTGATGAAACTTGAGAGCCCTGTATGTACATTGAAGTGATTATTTTCCTGTCACTAGACAGTTGTAGCTAGTGACGTCATTCTCACCCGGTGAAGTGTTGAGGGAGGAGTTGGCTTCGTTTGGCTCTGTTTTGATAGCAGGCAAAGGAATATGTTTGCTGGACCCCTACAGAACACAACAAAATAACAAAACAGATTTCAAATCTGACATTTTCTCTAAAAAAATTTAAAAATGCATGTAGCTCAAACAACATTTGGATTGCAAAGTGTGGCATAGTATTGGCACGACCCCGGTTCCAGTCTCTACCATGTCCTCCTGTGGCTCCTTCAGTGCTGGAATGGCGAGGTTCAGTTGGTGGGGGGCACTGTCTAGCAGAGCGGTGGAAGAGGATGGTTCTGTGAGCAGGCTGGGCTCCTGTTTCACCAAAACGGCTGTCAGGTCCTGGCCAAGGGACCACAGGCCTTCTGACTCTGAGGGAGCAATGGTGAGACAAAGTGAGCAGCGGTATAGGAGAAGAGGCAGGCCGAAAGTATCCCTCTGCTGCCAGCAGGGGGCGCAGTAGGGGCTTGGATACCCTGGCAGATTCAGGGGGCCCTGCACTTAATATATTGTATAACATTTGTAGTTACGCCCCTGGTTGTTGGACTGAAAGTTTCCTGTTTGGGTGGAAGTAACACCAGGCCTGCCAATCAAAGGCCTGCCAATCCCAGGCCTGCCAATCCCATGCCTGCCAATCCCAAACCTGCCAACCCCAGGCCTGCCAATCCCAGTCCTGCCAATTACTTCAGCTGGCCCCCATGCCAGGGAGCACCTCCCACCTTAACCCTTTCCTGGACCCGGACTTAGGACAATTTCCCTATTCCGCCCCCCCCCCCGACAGGCCTGAGTAACACCACTGTGTGCTGAAGACACAATTTTTAGGCAGCAAAGTGGCAGCTGTGATTCCGAAGCTGCTGTGAAGGACACTGTGAAGCTCAATGTACCAGAACTGTCATTATCCCCCAGCCAGCTTATGTGAAGCAGCGTGATCCAGCACCGCAGTCAGTCACCCCGTACAGGAAGCCTGCCCATCAACAGCGCCCCCTGCTGATGACACACGGAGCAAGCCCAGGGCTGGCGTGGAGGAGAGCTTTGAAAAGTCAGCACTCCAGAAATCCAAGGCGAAAGAAGTGCGTACCCAGGGATTACTGTAGGCTGCCTGCCTTTTCATCCATGTTTGTGTGTTTCAGCGTGACTGAATCGATAAAAGATTTCAGGTGCTTGTAAAAGGGGCACAGTTGGCTGTAAAGTACCTGGTGTTGATGAAAAACAGGTTTCAATGCCAATGCGGCCCCCCAGGGGTGCTAGGGTGAGGCGGGTGGTCTCCAGCAGAAAGGTGATTATGGGCCCAGTGTACATTCCATTCCTGCTGAGGTCTGTCCATGCACTCCACTGTGAATTATAGCGTATTAAAGACAGAGTGTGGCTCAAAATCAATCTCTTTCAGTGCTTACACAAAGTAAGCTTAGGATTGTGGTTTTATAGTGAACATCACCAATTGGCTAGAGACTCAGACTTGCTATTCTGCAGATTAAAAGCCTCAATAAAATGCCACTTGTTTATGACCAGCTGCTTAATTTAATAAACTGGACCGAAAATGTCAAATGCGACTATACGGGTGTTATCTGTGTCGCCAACACAGCTTCCTAGGTCCTAAGATTACATCCAGTTTACTGGTGCTGGAGGCTAGCTCTGGTTCCCATGGGAACAGGTTCATGGCTCAATAAACAGGGAGACAGAAAGAGAGTAGCGTTTCAAAAGGTCAGAAAGTGATCTTCACTCAGCCAATCAGGTAAATGTGAACGACATCACTGGACATGTAGCGCTCGTTTTGTCACTCCGGTCTTTTTATAATCAATGCTAACTCTGAGTGCTGCAAAACCCATATATGGACCTACATCTACTGTAGCTGAATCGCAGATAAGCCGCGACCATTAAACAGTGCAGAATGATAGCAGGAGATTTAGCACAGTTCACAAGGCCATTAGATGGAGGCCCATTTCCCATAATAATAAATGCTTGATAGATGACACCGTGAGAGACAGTTTTGCATTACAATAAGTGAACCATTGTGGTAATTATCTTTTATAAATGGCTATTAAAATCCTCAATTTTTAACCATTTTGAGTAGCTGGCAGACTCCATAAATCATGACAGGGCAGCATGGAAGGTTAGTGGGTGGCATTGTGGTCTCACACCTCCATGGATGGGGATTTGAATCCTGCCTCTGCTCTCCATGTGTGAAGTTTGCATATTTGCTTCTATTAGTGTGGGGCTCCTCTATCTATTCCAGTTTCCTCTCACAGACCAAAGACATGCAGTCACTTAACTGACATCTCCAGATTTGTCCCGATTGTCTGTATGTGCCCCGTGATGCACTGGCATCCTGAACAAGGTGTCCCTCTGTCTTGTGCCCTGTCCCACCTGGGACAGCATAGCTGACCCCGCGGCGACCCTGAGCAGGACAGGCTGGATATGAATAGATACACCACATATGAGACGTCAGCAGTGGGCCAGTTAAGCAGGCAGGCAGTGTGCGTGGTGGCGAAGAGGCATGTTTATCACATTGTGTGTACAACTGCATACTTTAAAGTACAGTACAAGTCGCTGTGTATGTTTTTAGTAGGTACTAGAATGATTGGGGACACCTGCAGGTAAGATCTAGAAAGAAATACCCACTGGAGAAGGGACTCTATCTACAGATAATGTGGAGTTAGTGCTGTACATAGATTTTTAATATAATTATTAGGAGGTTCTGCAAAATCTTAATTTCTTAGATCTGCATTATACACTTCCTTGATTTGTCCTTTTTGTTTTAAATCAGTTTTATCCATTGTATTACATTAAATACTTTAACGTATTTTCCATGTTAGATATTTAGTGTAAAACAGCCTATAACTCCCATAATGTGGACCTCATAACTATAAGTTAAAACATACTATAAATTATTTGTGGTAATATGTATACAGCTGTACAGTGAGACATTGTAGCTATTAATCTAGCATATTTATAACTATGCATAAAGCAGTCCTATATTTCAAAAGCACCTGTTCTTGTAGGACCATTAAAAATCTGCATCCATCCATTTTCTGTAGCCACTTGTCCTATTCAAGGTTGGAGGGGGGGGGGGGGGGTTGGGGTGGAGCCTATCCCAGAGGCTACAGACACAAGGCAGGGAATAACCCAGGATGGGGCACCAACTCAATGCAGGGCACAGTCACACACTATTCATACACATGCATGCATACCTACCTACCTATAGACAACTTGGTAACTCCAGTATGTTTTTTGACTGCTGAGATGAAACCAGAGTACCAAGAGGAAACCCCACGACAACGCAGGGAGGACATACAAACACATGGAGCCAGGGTGGAGACTTGAACCCTGATCAAACAGGTATGAGGTGACAGTGCCAACCACTGTGACATTCTGCCACCCCCAGATAGCAGTTTATATACTGTACAAGAATGCATACAGTTATTGGGCTTTTAATCTTCCTTTCCACATAAGACTGGTTCGCCATTTCAGGGGGCTCCCAAGTGAATTATTATCCATGGCAAAACCACAATGTGCCAAGAAGGAGCTCATTAAGCTCAGGTGGGAAAAGGAAATGTTGGTTTGATCTTCACACCAGAACAATAAAGCATCAAGTGTCTCTGTTCACCACCATTGTCATGTGACTAAAGTCCCATATGAAAACCATTCAATCACAGTCTGGGATTTATTCTTCCAAATACACTGGAACATAGGCAATATGTGAACACAGAATGCCAGACCCCCATAGCTACATAAAAACAAACATGTACACGTATACAAATGTACATTCAGTTACATATAAATGCACTACCAGACAGAACAACAAACACTTAACTGCACAAAAAAGAAATTCCGAAAATCCCAAATGCAAGCTACGGGAAATATGGCCAGGTGGCCCATCAAGACCTGAATAGTGGATTACACTCAAATATCTAAGCATACTTTTGTACGCTAATAAAATTTTGAATTCCAGGTCACATACTATGTCCTCATTCTTGAATCAGCTTGACTGTAATGCAAACCAACACTCTTTACCCCAGTCACCTCATTCTGGGCTTATTTCCATTTTTTCCATCTTTCCACTGCTTTAGGCATCCAAGGCACATCACAACCGTTTCATTTTTTTATTAACGAGTTTCTGCCCTCTCAGGAAACAATTCAGGAGCTCCTGGCCTTCATTTAAATGTGTGTGTGTGTGTGTGTGTGTGTGTATGGTCCAGGTATACCTTACATTATGGGGATCAAAAGTCCCAAAATTTGACAAGATCCTGTAATTTTGTCGTTGTGGGGACCATGTTTACAGTCCCCACAATTCAATTTTATAAAAATCTGTGACTGCAATCAAAAAACTAAAAATGGCAAAAGACTTTTTTTGGTTACTTATGGTTAAGGTTAGGGCGAGGTAGGGGCTAAGGTTTTCGTTGTTTGGATTAGGGTTCTGCCCTTAGAAATGAATGGATGGTCTCCAAAGAGATATGAGTACTGGTCTGTTTGTGTGTGTGTGTGTGTGTGTGTGTGTGTGTGCGGGTTTACCTATCCTTATGGGGAAATAATGTCCCCATAACGTGATAAATATCTGTTTTCTATTTCATAAAAATCGGTGACTGCTATGAACAAACTAAAAATGCAAAATCTCTTGTATTTTGTTTGGTTACTTATAGTTATGGTTAGGGCTGGGTAGGGGTTAAGGTTGTCATAGTTAGCGTTAGCATTTTTCCCATTGAAATGAATGAGCGGTCCCCATAAGGATATGTTTACCCTACGTGTGCGTGTGTGTGTGTGTGTGTGTGTGTGTGTGTGTCTCCCTGGAAACTCACAGGTAGAAGGGGCCCTTACTGCTTCCCAGTCATCTGACAACCTGGCTTTCCTGTTGAACCATTCAGCATGTGCCTTGTAATCTTTATTTTCTTTAACCAACCGGATGCTTAATAAATGAGACAGACATGAAGGGCTGATCCTGGCGTGAAGGAACACATTGGTTGTCTCACTGTCCTGTACCTTTATCCATCTGGATGGGCATGGTGGGGCTCTGAGGGGCAGAGTCTCCACTGAGGGAGTAGCTGTGCTCTTCCTGGATGGCAGGGTTGGGAGGGTCCAGCTCCATGTCCAGTAGAGGATTCCTCTCTGACAGCAGATGGTCATCAAAGAAGCTGCTGAAGAGCTCGTTGGAGAACTCCTCCATCTGCTCTGAGAAATGCTGCAGGACAAACACACATGCATGGCCTTTAGTGAACAGAATCTATACAAGCTTATTTTCTTTTGTGGTAGAACTGCTTGTTTCTTAATCAAGGACCATATCACGTTAATAATAAGGTATTAAATATGCTGAAATGTGCGATAAAGTTGTGCTTCCTGATATAAAGGGGAAAAGTATAATTTCTTAAATCTGTATTTCCATGGCTGAGATTTAAAATGAACTGTGTTAATGAACTATTGTGATCTAAAATACAATCTGTTCAAGTCCTATTGATGAGTAAATAAATCTGGTTGAGCAAGTATATCTTCTACAATATCTCTAAAATATCTTCTACTACAAAGTATGTAAACATTTTGAAAATCAAGAATATTGAAAATTGAAATCATTAGGCTTTCACACAAATAATGCTTTGGAGGGGAATTAGCACACTACCCTCAGCAAGGCAATGCTATGAGGGATAGACTCACCCACCCAAGCACCAATGACCCTTGAAGCTGAGCATGTTTGTCAGACACAATAATAAACATCTGTGTCTTTTACAGCAAGAATGTACAACCATCCAATAAACAGGCCTAATGGGCAAGTGAAATGATATTGGCTGATGTGAACCACTAGAAAAAAAAAGCATTCAAAAATCCTGGGGACAGTTCATCCAATGTGCATGGAAGAATCACCAATAGAACAACTGTGGATTGTCACGACCGACAAGAGGAAGGACTCGGGGGGCAGGTGTGGTGGAGAAACAAAAGGAGTTTCATTGAATTCAATCAACAAAGGCTGGGGGAAAATGAGGGATTAAATCAGAGGTACTGGAATGAGGTACAACCCAGGCAACAAGAAGGTGCAACATCAATGACTGGACTGAGGACCATAGCACTGGGAAGCAGGTATATACAAGACTAATGAGGGAGCTAATGAGAGGCAGCTGGGAATTATTAACATGAGGGTTAGGAACAAGAGGTAAGACAAATGAGTAACAAGTGTGGCTTGTTAGGGTCACACTAGGTAGGAGACAGGATGTTCAGGTGGACAAAGCAGGCAGGATGTAACATGGATCATATAAAATTACTGATTAAGATAATCTGCATGGTATATTCCATCTGACATGGCAATTATATTCTTGTAGCTTGTGAGCTTTTTGCTAAATACATTTAATTACTACTGTAATGCTAATCTGATCCTGTGAGTTTCACAGGGGCAAAGATTTGCAAGAAATGTTGGTGCGAATGGAGACCAATCAATTGTCAGACGTGTCTAGAAAAACAAAACCTGAATCCCACTCAATTTAAACTGATCTGCATTACTTAAAAATGCAATTTTATGAATTTTTCATTTTTTTATTTTGCATTTTATTACCCAATGTCACTCGCTAAAAAAATTAAGTTATGGCATAATTGTGATGTCCTGCCAGTTGCTTTAGCTGAGTGTAGTTATATTTTATGCCATAATCCAGAGGGCAGACGTATTACGCTTTGAAAAGGTCTTGCCGTTAAACTCCCATTAACAGACGGGTATTCCGTTTGCCTGAGCAAAGAGAGAAGTGTGTATGTAAACCAGCGTCACAGTGACTCTTGGGAGGGTTTCTATTTGCTTATGAAGAGGATGTTGAGGTGTGGGGGGAACCTGCAGGTGTGCAGATCCTGTTGACTTAAGGCAGTGCGTAAGAGCTCAGCTGTACAACTACCAGGCAGGGCACACAGGTCACGTCTCCTTAAACTGTATCCCAACCCCACCTCCACCTCAGTGCACCGTCAGTCTGTAAGGCACAGTGTACCCTGTGCGGTCTAGCTTCGTCAGTCTGTAAGTCATGATCCACTCTGCGCGGTCTAGCTCCGTCAGTCTGTAAGGCATGGTCCACTCTGCGCGGTCTAGCTCCGTCAGTCTGTAAGGCATGGTCCACTCTGCGCGGTCTAGCTCCGTCAGTCTGTAAGGCATGGTCCACTCTGCGCGGTCTAGCTCCGTCAGTCTGTAAGGCATGGTCCACTCTGCGCCGTCTAGCTCCGTCAGTCTGTAAGGCATGGTCCACTCTGCGCGGTCTAGTCCGTCAGTCTGTAAGGCATGGTCTACTTGATTCTTAATAAAAGGTTTTGGTGCCGTCAACAAAATGTATGGAGGGCTTTTCAAACCTGGACCTTGATTCCAAATCCAGGCCTCGTTTTCATTTCTCCCAGGTTGTTAGTGTAATAATTACTGATTCTGATTGGCCACAGAGGTTTCACATCTGGCTGACAGGTAAAGGAAGGCTGGAAAATCAGCAGTGCTCGGACCTTGAGGACCGTGATTTGAATAGTGCTGGCATAAAGGCAGGAAAAATCGCTATATTACTGCAACACTATACACAATGGAAACTGAATATTAAGATTTTGTGAAAAATATCCCAATGATCACATGGATTAATTGTCAGTTTTTAAAGATGGATGATTCTGCCATCAATGTACAGTAGCTGTTTGGATAAGTACTATGGCCCACAGAAGTAAAAACCCAATTATGGAGAATCTCTTTCATCTGCTGAAGCTGACCTTTGCCGTGAGTAAGCTAATCAACAGAGCTCCTCGTGCTGCCCGATAAATTCTTCCAACCTGCCTCCATTTCCTACAGTGATTGTGGTTTAGTCTAAATAAGATACATTTGACTCAATAAAAATAGGCAATCTGAGTATAACAAAGTATTACAAATGTAACTAATCTAAAAAGTATAATTCACTTTAAAAAGGTGGGAGTCAGTATGACACAGAGTAACAATAACTTGGTTCACCTACCACAGAAAGATTTATTTGTACTATTCTCTGCATTTTAAAAGACAACCCAAGTAAAAATAACATATATGGAATTATGCACTGATCAAAGAAGTATTAAACAAAATAATTTGTTGGTAGGGAGGGGGCAGCGCTGTGGATTAGAACTCAGAAGGATGCCGGTTCAAATCCCGTGATCCTACCATCGGGCCCTTGAGTGTGGCCCTTAACCCTAATTGCTCCAGGGACTGGCTGATCCTACTGTCTCCTCTATGCCAGTTTTATAAGGTGGCCTACAGGGATGCTCTTCCAGCTGTCCTGAAGAAGGTCCCACATATGCCGAGTACTCATTGGACACTTTTCCTTCACTCTCTGCTCAGACTCTTCCAAAACCATTTCTACTGTGTTTACATCAGGTGGTCAGGTCATGTGATGCAACACTATGACTCTCCTTTGAAGGCGGCTTGGTGATTCCAAACTTTACACTCGTTTTGTTTGCGTGTGTGTGTGTGTATATATATATATATATAGACACAGACACATACACATACAACACATAATGTAAATCTAGCATTAAATTAAATTTACACTGTTCTTGGTGTTAGGTACTGTGGCCTTTGACGTCTATAATGATACAGCGATCGCTCACATTTCACACACAAGACTTTCTTCAGTTTCTGTCTATCGTTAAACTGCCACTGGGCCTGATATCCCCTCTGATCTAAGCGGTTAAGGCTGATGCAAACCCCCCCATTTTCAGCAGCATGTGACAGACACCAGAAGCAGGTACAGAAAGCCAGTCAATACCAAAATAGATTTTTCTTAATTTTCCCATCAAGATCTACTTTCACAATCAGAGCCAGAACAAATACATTAAATGCGAAGTAAAAAAAAATAATGCCTAGATTGAAATAATAATTGATGATTATTCCATCGCTTTGCTTTCATACAACTCTTAACTTAAGCAGATAAGAAACATTAAGAAACATCATTAGGAAAATAAGATAGAAGTATATTTCAGTGTACTGCCTTTGCAGTAGAATAGTGTTTGATGTTGCAATAGATAATGAAGTCATAATCATTGTCTGGGTAAACTAGGCGCTCTTTTACCCAAAAGGGTCATTAAAAGTCGTTCCTAATAAATTAGACGTTGCTTCACTACAGTTATTGAATGAGAACAGGCATATATTATAATACATAATAGCTACTCCAAAAAATCTGACACAAAACAACCCACTGACTTTCAAAAACCATTATAGCTTTTTATATCGTTGAAACCAGTTGGCTGTGATGAAATAATGTTCCGCAAATGGGAAAATAAGCAGGCAGACCTACATGCCATTCAGACCGCGTTTGATCTGCGCATTAAAACATCTGTAGATGAAACAGCTACCAATTAAGTAACTTTGGAAAGTCTCCCCGACCTCAGTATGCTCTGCCTGTGAAATGACAGCAGAAATTCTAGCTTTAGCTATTTGACTCCAATTAAAAAGAAATGCGATTCTAGTGAACTTGCCAATCACCCCCAAAGGAACAGATTACACAAGGTGCGGTCCAAAAATGATAATTACCTCAGCCAAAAAGTAAAGCGAGCACAGAGCATGTGGGATACTGTTAAAGAACTAGCCAAGCAACTAGATTTGTATCTCCTACTTAATGAAATAGTTTCTCAGAAACTGCAATGAAAGAGAAAGAGCTGCTACATGCTGCAAATACTTTATGTGCAAATGTCTGTTAAAATAACTTTTTAACTTGAATAACTGTTTGTCAGAATACGGAATGTCTCAGACCTTTAATACTTGTGTTCCTAAACCTACGAATAAAAGGTAGCGACGGTATAATTTTTTAAAATAAAATACATTTTCTCTCAAGTAATTTTTATTAATTTTGTCAAATTATGATTCATAACCCATGTCTGACAGCAGTTACTTAATAACCACTTTTATTCGCATGAACAGCGCTATAGTGTAAAGTTAGCAGGAATTATGCATAAGAATTTTTTAAAAAGACAAATTGCTTTGAGGATCAGCCAGCTGCTGCCTACCGCCGAAAGCATGTTTTTTCATTCTTACTTTCCTCCACCAGTCAGAAGACAGTATGACGATCCGCTTTTGACTGCAGCCTATTCTCCACCAATTGGAACGCAGTATGCAGATAAGCAGGCTAGCAAGCGCATCTAGGAAAATGGGAGTGCAGGGTTTGCATGGAGTAGGCAAAAAGGGTATTTCTATATGCGGGAAACAATTTGGTGGGGGCACCCTTAGTCTAAATAAACCAGGACAAAAATAGACATGCTTAAAAACCAACATTTTTCCTGTTAGTATAACTGCAAGAAAAAAAAGAAGTGACTGTTTGCACTTGGACAGCTATAAAAGATAGTTACATATAATTAACTATGAAATAAGTGAAAATTTAAAACTACTATTTGCTCATGCTACCCTTATTATATAACAACATTATATAACAATATATAAATATCTGCTTTGAGTCTTTGATTTTGTGAAAACACAAGCACATGGTCAGTTTTTGTAGATAAGGGTTAATGGCAATAAGTGTTCATTACTTGCAAATGTGTCTGCAGCTTTACAGGCGAGTTTTTTTTTTTTTCACTTCTGTATCCAGAGTTCACATCTGGGGATTCTCCGCCTGCGCTCATGCCCCAGATGCAGCCGAATCATGATCCCTGCCTTTGATTTGCTCCAGCTGGGACTCATCTGCTTGCACGGCGACTGGGTGTGGCGTCACGTCGGCAGCTGGGGTGTGCAAGCTGGATCAGGCCGAGCCAAGGGGAGATGGCCTGGAGTCTCACCTGGACCACCGGTGAGCCAAGTAGGGCAGGTCTGGGGACACATCTGCATCAGAGCCCCCAGCCAGGAGGAGTGAGCTTGGGGGAGGAGCCTGGACTCGCCCCAGCAAGGAGAAAACCTAGCTCAGTTCCAGAATGGAGGAATTCCCTCAAACCCCCACAGGTGATAAAAACAACACATGGCTGATCCTTATAAAGATACTAATATGTGAACAACTGCTGCGCTTTTCAAAATGATTTCCCAATGGCGTGAGTGATGCATTTTTATATTGGGGGGGAAAAAAATACTTGGCCACTGGAATGAATGGGCTACCATGTATTCATCTCAAAGCCACTGGTGATGTATACTCCTCCGTCCCAAGGGGAGCACTCACGGCTGTTTGTGGTTGGACGGCTTCCATGTGACTCAGCCCCGTCCTACGGCCACACAGCAGGCAGCCTTTGCATTGTAATCTACTGCAATGCGGTTCCACGCTAACCTGGTGAAAAGGCCGGCTTTAGATTCCCAACTGGGGCCTGTGATTAGTGGGTGGGAGGCTACGGGCCCACAGTGGCTGACATTTACACGAGTCGCCTGAGGCTTCCCTCTTCCCAAAAGGACCCTGAACTAGTTCTTCATTCAGTAGACACAGGTAATTAGGGCCGAGGAGTCAAATGGCAAGATAAGGTTATTGCCTTGATCAGGAGATTAACTGGTCAAAACATGTCCACAATTTAAGCTATGTGTGACATCTCTGGGTACCAAACACACTGGCGAAGATCTGCCGAGATCCTAATTATACTTCATAGTTACTAAAATCACAATGTTCCTTTAGTTGGGATGCCTGCATCCATTTTCTGCGTCAGACACCATATTTATACATATTTATAGTTTTTGTTCCATCAACCAGGGAAAAAGAATCGCCAATAGGCTAATAAAATAACCTGTGCAGTCGTCCTTTATGTCACCTCTTCCAGGAAAGTGCATCCATCCACCATATTTACTGACGTCTGCACGCTGCTTGAGGTTTTCATCAACATGATGATACACAGCCAGGGAGCGGGGAGGTGGGGGGGGGGGGGGGGTGGGGGGGCAGAACCTTGGACTTGCTATGAATGTTGCTGATCCAATAAATTACTAAAATCAGTTCCATCTCCACCTCACAAACAATATGTTATATTCCGGGTCTGTGGTACTGCCCTGTATTATTCACAACTGTCACTAGAGTCTGGCAAAATCTCTGACGAGCAACACTTACAAAACGAAGCCTGAAGCAGAATCCATACAGAAACCTGAACTAGGTGTTACGTCCTGCATGAAGGGGGTGTTTTTGCCCCGTACATTGACTCCCCTCGGCTTGACTGACACCTGCCAGGTACAGCTACCCAGCTGATGAACTCAAAAGCAGTTTCCCTTGATTCTTTCAAACTCCCCAACAGACAGATCTGATTTGTGGAGACCAGCTCATTATACTTAAGCACCCTTCCTGCCGCAGAGGTACTCTGTTACTACCTGGACCCAAACACCAGCTGGGCTCAATGATCCATCATGCAGTATTAGAAACACAAGCCCACACTCGCATTCAGAAACACACCCTCCAGCCTCTCTTGTTAAGAACAAAATCTGCTTGGGATCATAATGGACACAAATCATAGAGAATTTGAACAACCAGTCAAACTGGCCACTCGTACTTTCATGGATCCTGGTAAATTTCCTTATTACTGGTATGTCATGATACTATTAGCACAATCCCTGATGTTGTAACATTATCACGACTGATGCACTTTTAAAATGCAACACATCGCATTACAGCCAGCTACATATTTTTAATACCCTAGGATTTAATGCTTATCTGTCTTCCCACATTTTAACTGAAGAATTATGAACCTCACAAATGAATTATACATACACACACATTTCTGAGAGTGTGGCTGGTGCTGATGATTTGAGTATGCCTGACACATGTTAATAATTCTTCCAACATTGTCCTTATCCTTAAGTGACACTGAGTACTGCTGGGGGCAGCTCCACGTTGTTTGGCCAAAGGACGGTCTATGGAAGCCTGTTGCCCGAAATCGAAGACAGATGTACGCCAGGTCCCTCCAACACTGCCCCCCCCCCCCCGCCCCCTAGCCAAGCACAGCATGGCCGAAGACCTGCAGATGATCCATGGCGCCAGAGGGAAGCGGCGACTCTCTGCACTGGCTGCCCATAAACATCTCCATAAAACGGAACGCACCAAAGGGGACCAAGAGAAAGCGGGTCCACATCTAATGATAAACTGAGGTTATGGCAGAAAAAGGGCACAGCAGGAGGCAGCCACATGGGCGGAGCGGGGAGGACATGGGCAGCGCTGCGCCCAAATAAAGCCCCCATTAAAAAAAGACAACAAAAACATGACTGTGCCCATTTAACCAGCTTGCAAAATCTCCCACCTTGCCCACCATTAAATCTGTGTGTGGAAGGAAAAGCAGCTCAACCCACCCATAGGCCTCTTCAAAGCCGCTCTGTGGGCCTCATTACTGCTCACCCGGGTTTCGTTCTTGGAGGTCCGTCCCACATGTTACATCGCACAGCTTCAGCACTCTCCATGTCAGCCAACGATGTGTACTTGTTTACTTTATGAATTTACTTTATAAAGTCGACTTTATCCCAACTCTTTACTGGCATGTCTACAAACCAGGGCTGTGCAGAAGCTTTTCGAGGGGCAGGTGCTGAAAGGGGGGGCTTTATAGCCCACAAGTTCACATTAAATAGCTCAGGCTAAACAGGCAGGTGCTCAGGCACCCCTGCGCCCCCCCACCCCCCTCACACACACACACACACACACACACACAGTCAGTCAAGACGCTCCAGCTTCTAAAACCCCGTGCTAATCAAACATCTACCAAAGAGTGAGAGTTTGCAGTTTGCAGTTGCAGCATACCTATAATATTTATATGCCTGAAACAGTACCAAATATATGCACAGTTTGCTTAACCTCAAAGACTCCAGTACACCCTTTCAGTTTAGACATATGCATATTGACTTAAGGCATAATACATAATAAGAATTGGATTTGGGGAAAGTGATGTGTATTGATGGACCAGAATCCTGTTTTTCAGTAGACAGCAATCTCTGCCAATAACATCACCCAAGACTTAGCTCTCTGTCTGCAGACTCCTTGCATAAAAGACAATAATCCTTCTGACACTGTTTCAAGACAAAGGAGTGTCCTTAAAATCCCTCAGCTTCCTTTCATTTCATTAGATTACTAACACACGGTTTGTGTTTATAGTCTCAGGGATACGTACTTGTACTTCATTAGGGTGAGATTATGGTGGCCCTGAATGACCAGAGCACAACATTAACAAAATGCAAAAACATTAAGAAGAAGCAACAACAGAAAGACGATACAAAAACATCAAGACAAAAAATTAAGCAAATTTCAGTTTTAAATGTGTCTTTTCTTAATGTGTTGTGTTCTCTAAATATGTTACGCTTTTCAAGGAAGTGCTCTGTGCCACAGAGGGCAGTATTCAACTCTCAATATCATGCCTCTGACGCTGATATCTGCAGTAGCTGATTAGTGTCAACGGGCTACAAATTCAGAAAAAAACATAACCATGTGTTAAATAGTTTTTAGATTTAGATTGCTTATGAACAGAAAAAAACCATCACCTTATGTTTTGAGAGCAGTGTCACAAACAGACAATAAATGAGTCTGTTGGTGGACATAGTTGAGTGAATCGCTTTTATGTCATGGCTGCTTCATTTAACCCATGCAGCATACATAGGCATACATTGATTTTTGTCTTTATTTTGAGACTTGTGTTCAGAATAAAGAAAATGTCTGTACTGAATAGTTGTTGCACATTTGGAAATAAGAAAGTTATTTAAAAAAAACTGTTATATCACACATGTGGTTTTTATTTAAAACTGTATTCCCCCGCTACTCAAGCAAGCAAAATCATAGCTATCGGTGTGATAGTAGCACACTAGCTCACTGTTTCACGTTTGGGCCTATATCTCTGGAACGGTTAGCCATAGAAATGTTTTTTTCTTCACACATTCCCTGGTTCATGCCAAAAAATTATCGCAAATGGTATTATGAAGCCTCGCCTACTTAGATTGTTTGCTGAATGTTTTGCATGATGTGAAAAATCTACTGTTTCGTACTCATCCTAGAACATTCACAAAAAAATGTAACTGTAGCATCTTTAGACCATGCAGACAGGATTTTGATCAGGCAAATCGTTCCGATGTTACAGACAGAGGCATTTCTTGGGCGTGACCTATTTGCAGTTAACGAGCTATTTCTAATCAATGGGGCATCCAGTTCTCACCAAATTAAATGCTAAGCCTAGTTGTATGACATTCCGGGGCAACTCGCCAAATTTCATAAAAAATCAACCAATGGGGGCTGCACCACAGAAAGCTTTATAACTCAGAAACCACTGAACACAAAAATATGAAATTTTGTGTGCGTGTTCATGGCCACACGTCCGAGCAAATCATGCAATAAAAGTTCACCTGCTCATCAAATTTCAACAGGCTATAATTATCCTTATTCATGAAATTTGGTGTAATGATACAATACTCCTTCCGCTACTCAAGCCAAAAAAAAAGGCACAGGTTGGGCTTATTGTGGGGCTATAGTGCCCATAGACCATAGGCCCTTATACAGTAATGTAGGTGTTATACAGCCATACAAACGCAAAGTGTTTCCACATTTAATACACATTCATTTATAGACATTCCAATGGAACATTTGATGTTAAATGAGGCCAAAGCATCTTTTCAGGCCATAGTGCTTTGACCCCATTAATTGCCACCTGCGGCTATAATAATAATAATAATAATAATTGTTAAAATAAATAATAATAATAATAATATGTATTATGTAGTCATGTTATATTATATATGCTATAATATGTGTTCAAACACCAGCCTGGTAAAGGTATGGATGTAATCTAAGTTGGAAGCCAACAAAATGACCTGAGGTAACCTTATAATAATAGGTGCTGTCAGTGGCTGACATCCAGCACGTGCCCTGAAACATACTTTAAACTATATAACTAAATTATATGCTTTACCAGTGACTTTGTGTGCCTCTTAAATTAACAGTGTATTGTAATTGACAATAATTTATTCTAGAACCCTGTGAGGTCATACTCCTTGCCCAGACAAGAAAAAATAAAACTAGCAATGTTTTGGAACATGGACTGTTTTACAGTTCACTATACATACTTTAATTCAGTTTGTAAAGAAACATACATGCTACTCATAAACCTCTAACTTAAGAAAGCTTACTCAGTGAATGCTGAAAGGATTATTTATAAATGTATATTTGTGATTATGATTTTAAACCTTTCGACACTTGCGCCTCAAATGGACCTAAAACTCCAAATTCCAGCCACATTCATCACACAAGTCTAGAACTAAACACCGAAAAGCTTTTCTTACTTTTTGCTTGAAATGTAAGAATAAAAAGAATCGTAATATTACTACTATCTATCTGATTTTACTATCTCACAAACGAAAGAGCCCAAAACCAAAGTGTAACAGACAGGTGGCTGGAATGTGGATGGACAGACAAATTGAAAGACCACACTTTCCTTTTCTACACTGGCATTATTTGTAAAATGATAATTCTTTTTAGTGAAAAATTCTACAACTTTTCTGGTATATTGTTGTGAACCATACTATTTAAATCAGTGGTTCTCAACTGGATTAGCCCCAGGACATACATTTTTTCTTGATCATTAAGTCACAACCCAAAAAGTTGTTGACCTGCTGAGGGGAAGGTTGGGCATGTTAAAAGTTGTTGACTGGAGGGGCGTGGCACCAGTAAAAGTACCTTTTTTTTAAAAAGCACACACTTCACATCCCACCAGTTGAGAATCACTGATGTAAAATACATACTCAACTGAAGACTTTTAAAAGTACATTTACCTGCTTGCATATTTAACAGTGAACTGACAGAATTTCACCTACAGTCTGTCAATGCACAAAGGCTCTATTTACGGTATTCACAGGTTATATATACCTGGAAGTGACAGTCAGAGAAAGTGGTATGAAGCTGTTCACCCTCAGACAAATGTCAGACAACATTTCCCACAAGGAATGCAGTATGCAGCACAAAATTGTAAACATGGTATTTACTCGTGTACAGAGCTGTAACACAGTCTTCACTTACACACAGAAGTAAGAGCATAGTATTCACAGGCTTATCACTACATGCATCCTCGAGATGGATACCACAGTTAAACCTCTGTGCACTGCTCCAACACCAAACTCCTGCTCTCCATGTTACAGAAATGCAGGCGGATGTTTCGTTATAACTCTGGGGTCTATGTTAGAGCCTCACTGCTAACCTGTGGCATGCAGGACCAACTATGTCTATGTTCCAGTTAGTCAATACGCCTGACCATGGATGCAGGATGGTCATAAAATCATCTACTAGACCTTGTGCTGGGGTGTGGGAACAAGAGGGATTTGTTGGCAGGAAGCTGCTTCATACATCAGAGCTGTCCCAAACGGGCTTCTTGAGTCAACGGACAATAATCCAAGCAAAATGGATCATTTCCAGTGTACTCATAACTATTCAGACGAAAACACAAGTTGTTATCAAAAACTTTTGCAAAAACCAGTCCCATAGGACAGAGGCTTTGGGGGAGTGACAAGTAAAAGTCATGACCTCAGTAGACTCACTACATAAAACTGAACAAGACTATTTTAGTCCTTAATTTGTGTTTATTGAGAGAGAGAGAGAGAGAGAGAGAGAGAGATGTTCTTTCCATCCAATCTGAATATTTTTAAGCCAGAAACACAACTGTCTCAGAAAACTGAACAAAAAGTATTATATTCCTGAAGCTGAGTTTATTAAGAAAGACAGGGAGGGAGCAGTATGATTATATCCATGCAGTCAGTTTAAATAGTCTCGTGTTGTAATACAGTTAAAGCATTCATGAGGAAGCATAGAGAAGACAAGGTGTGCCCTGGACTCCAGTCTATTACAGCACACTCACGGAAATTGCTAAATTCACACACAGCTCAGTCACCAGGTCACTTGAAGAGCAAGTCTTGTGAATCCAGAGGGAATCCACAATAAAAAACAGGAATCTGCAAAATTCTTATGTCTGAAAATTTACTACAGACAGATAAAGTAAC
Source organism: Paramormyrops kingsleyae (assembly GCF_048594095.1). Classification (NCBI taxonomy): domain Eukaryota; kingdom Metazoa; phylum Chordata; class Actinopteri; order Osteoglossiformes; family Mormyridae; genus Paramormyrops; species Paramormyrops kingsleyae. The sequence goes on from NC_132807.1 coordinate 23,909,238, forward strand.
CATACTAACTTTTCAAGATTTTTTGTTCAGTTTTTAAATGACTGGTCTTAATTTATTTGCAAGTCGAAACAGTGATATTGAGCGTCCATTAATTGCATTAGCAAGCCAAGTAGGCCTAATGAAAACTTGGCATGCCTTTTATATATTTTAATGACTTTGATTACATATATTTAGATAACTGCATGCTTTGCTGTATTTTATTATTCAAATTATACCTCCAGTCTATCACGATCAGAACTCTCGGGAAGGATGAGGCAACCCGGAAAAGCGGAGGGTGCGGAACAAACGTTGCGGCTGACTGGGGATCACGCCCCCCGGCTGGCGGAGCATCGCAACTTCAGGCAGATACTGTAAAACTTAACAGCTGCCTTTCGTCTCTGCCATGTTTAATGTCCTTTTGAAACACAATCATTTCATTTTTTTTCACACGCTTTCTGATTTAACAGCTTGGTGTCTAAAACCTACACGGCCCAAAATCTGCGATGTGGTGCGATGTGCCCGAGTAGCTGTCACACAAAAGAAGTTCATAAAGCACGTTAAAATAGCCATGGAATAAGCGCTGATGGATTTGCAAGAAACATATGGTCAATCTTATAAATGTTGTACAAGAAATCTGATGCATCGTCTTATTGTGTTTAAGCAAGTGTTACAATATGAGAAAAATAAAAAAAAATCTGTAACGTACCATATTGCCGAGAAAATCAGATTCATTCAAGTCCTCAAGGTCCAACAGGTTGGAATTAGGGAAAAGTTTCTCCGAGGTGAAATGGTCCACAGTCGTGTCCATTGCAATATGTTTCCTTTAAATGTTTACTACACCAGACCGGTGTTTAAATATATAAATAGATTTTAAAAATGTTGTTAGTCAGTACGGTTTAATTGTGACTGATTTTATAGTTTGTGCATTTGCTACCGTCGCTCTCTAAATGACTCACTTTCTCCAGATACCGCCGTGAAATAAGTTCATAAGGATAATAAAAGCTGTTTATATTTTCTGCCTGTTCTGAAAGGCAGACCGCTCTTGTCTTTCTGTCAGGTCTGTCATGTCCAGCTGTGGGCTATCTGCAGGAGACAAACCTCTAGATTAATATTTATGTTGTCACCTCCTTAAACTCGTTTTCATTACTCCACAGTCTCCTCCCATTCCATTCCCCTTAAAGCCAGAGAGCCGCATTTTCGGGAGTCGATGATTTCTTCACCAAGCACACAATGTCAAACTGTACTTCACTGAACTTTGCGATATCTTTCTAAATTTCCTCTGGTGTAGGATTATATTACTTACTCTGTATACATAGCAGAAAGTATGTAGGCCTAATTGATTTTAAGAGATCATTGTATCATTTATGAGTTCATCTATTTTGTTATACAAAAGAATCTAATGTTAAAACGCCTTTATTCATCTCAGTTTCTTTTCTTCAATTAAACGCTGTTACTGGAAATAAACACGTCGTGTCTCACTGGGACTGTCGTGTAGGTTAAGCTGCAGTATTCGTGGCCATGAAAACACTGGACTGACAATGTTAATACCAAGCAAAAATCCATTTCCCACCGTTTTGCTGAGGACTGTAGGGTCCTATTGGTATTCTATGGACTATTCAAAATACTTGAAATAATTGATTATGTAAAACGTACACACACTTCAAAAAATAGAGAGGACAATGATCAAAAGATCAGTCATGTACATCTTATTTAATGTGGCACACCATTACACACTGTGACTATATTTGTTACAAAGTATCATGTATAAAGTGTGTGTGTATGTGTGTATATATATATATATATATATATATAGAGTGAGGTTCATTGGGTATCACTATCAGCTTCCACCTCCAGGGCTGGGGGTTTGAATCTCTCTGGTTCCGTGTATGCGGAGTTGTTCTTGGGATCTGCCCCTATAATATATGTAATACAAGCAGATATAAGATATACAATACAAGCTGATCTCTTGAACTTTTAGTTCTATTATATCTGTTAAGTTCATAAAACAGTACATATTGCCCTGGGTCTGTGGTATTAAATGTCCCCTCCGTCATTCTCTGCATCATGGAGTTCACCATTACCCTATGCTGCTGGGGAAGTAATGGAAAATACATAGATGGAATTTTACTAATTCTTTAATGTAAAAAAGTTTTAGCCCTGCACAAAAACTTAATCAAGGTATTCATTGCAAAAGCAAGTTTGAACTTCAAGCCTCTAATTGATGGATGTCTGGTCTCCTGTTGTTATAATTATCAAGCATCATCATTTTGACCTCCTTCCTGATTACAAGATCTGGGTCTCTTCAAAGAGTAAATCATAAATGTTTCCCTATAGTCAAACAACCATAAAGTAGGAGGAGTCAACACATGAATGGTCTGATCCAGAGACCTGCATTGAGACTAAGCACAGCTGTTAAGCTTGCTAGGATTCACTGGCCCTAGAGGCTTAAGTCGTCTTCGTTATATTCATTGTTTAGTTTTTATGACAGTCTCAAATCTGAGTAACTTCCATTCTAGTGTTACAAAATTGTAGAGTTTCATTATCCAATTTCTGTTTACCTTCTCACTCTTGTAACAACCAAACACATATAACAATCTATGTGCATATTGTAAAGAAGACGTATATGCCAAGACAGAAAAGGAATGAAGGTTTTCTCCGATATTGTAATAGTTCTCTTGTTTCTTCTTCTTGCCACTCAACTCAAGACTTGGAATTAATTAAACTAATGGAAAATAAGCATTATAAACCATTTATAGCCAGACATTGTGAGACAATTAGTACCAGACTAGCAAGGCAATAACACCATCAGACATGACATGAGATTTTCAGCCATGCTCTGGGAGAACTTCAAAGAGTGAAGAGATGACCTCACCAGCAGCATGATAATTGTTTCAGGAGTTCTAGTGCTACAATGCAATGGATGAGATTTACAGTGGAGTGAAATTTGTTCAGTACGATACAGGAAGTAGACCTATAAATGTAGTTCTGTAAAAACAAACATTTGTCCAGTTGCATATTTGTTACACATTTAAAAGGGACAGGCTGTAGGTTTTAATGGCAACACTAAAACACTCGCATGCTATGATGAAAGAAAAACATCTACGCTGGAACTGCATGTGAGTGGAGAACATGCTCAGCAATCTTGACTTCGTTCTCCTGCCTCTGCAATTCTCCCCTGAGGGACCCGGCTTCAAACATTCATAATATTTTAATCTTTAGTCCTCCAGGTGGGGATAACCCCTTGGATACTGTCAGCTGTCCTGAGGATATTTAGCAGGGCTGGAGATCTTACTGCGTAATGACTCCATCTGGGATGTGCCGAGATGAATCAGAAAGAAATAAATGAATTCACACTCTGGCTGCTCCCCGTGGTCCCGTGAAACACACTGGTGATGATGGTGGTGATACTTAATCATTGCACTTCCCAAAATTCCCAATGCCTCTCATGTGTCTAAGTAAACGTCACTCTTTTCCTACCTGTCAGCAATCCTCTACAAACCTTCCTGACCTCATTAGAGCAGCTCGCGTCGGGTTTATTTTGTAAAAGTAGCTAGACCTGGTAATCTGTTACCTCTAAATAAAAACATGCCACTGACTCAAACCCCTGACTACTCACCGTTTTTCAGGCGGTGTCAAATGTACAAATCTAAGCCAATTCATCCTTCTGCCAATATGTAGTGCTGTTTGTTTCATATAGTAGTCTTTTTTCTTTTTGGAAAATGGAAACAATGTCTTGAACTTAAGCTTCTCGCCATCGACATTTTAGTCCAAGCTACAATGTGTTATGTAAAATTGAAGGAAATCAAGCCAAACACCATGACCTGCAATGAATTCTGGGAAATGGATAGATGATCGCAAGAGTAGCATGGCTATGTTGTTGCCGAGGAACAAGCAAAGGGCATCTCTCTCCTGTGCCTATCACTTCTGATTACTTTAAGTCTGCATGTGACAGAATGGCAGATGTGTTTGAGGGATAAGATTTGCACATATCCCCTTTGGCTTCTTGTTTTGTTTGCTCTGCATCCAGAGGTGAAGGATAGGGCAATGTTATTTGTTTCTAACGCTAACAGGAAAGCCTCCCGTGAATTCACACGTCACACAATGACAAACTCAATAGGCCCGAATAACAAATACATTTCCTATAAGTGTGTCAGTGTTTTTGTGTTGCTCATCCTGTCTTCCATCTTTTCATTTTCCAGCGATTAATTAATTAGAGTTGCTTGCTAGACCGTCTTGTGCATTCGCACAAATTTGTCTGTTTATACACCAGACTATTTTAGGGAAGGGATTGCATTTTCCCCCAAATTCAGTTCTGTTAACCACAATCACATGCCCGTAAGTATTGCTTTTTCTGGATTCAGCTCCCGATTCTGTCTAATCTACCTTCTATTTACTGACAAGGGCAATTCTCTGTGGATGACTCCTCAACACTCCCTATAGATGGAAACACTCCATATCCTAGGTTCTGGGCAGCCTGCATATGACTCGTATTAGCAAGTGAGTCCAGGTATCTTGCGGAATAGGGGACTGTGAAGCCTGACTGTGAAGTTCACACAATAACCCTGGTGCCTTATAAATATATATTTTTTGAATGAATGAATGAATTTATTCTGGTTCTTTTACAATAACATCAAAATCATAACAACAGATTCCACCTATTACAAGTCCATCCTTATGCAAATAAAATCCAACAATATCTAAAAACTAGAAAGATGTAGGCTGGTTCTCCTAACAGTACCATCCACAATCAACGCTTGTTATGTTCCTGTTTACTATATTCAGCTCTACGCTCATCCAAACGTATCTTTATTATTTCCTCTATTATTATTTTACCAGTGTGTTACTAGAGGTGACAATCATCCACCATGACTTGTACTCTTTGCATGCAGACACAATCCTTTATGCTACTGCGTAGAAAAGATATTAATAATAATTCACCAATTGACATAGCCATATGAGTTACCGATCAGAGGTCAGACTTCATGATGTAGAAGATTGCCTTTGTTGTAGCCGGCACCGTTCGTGATCTATTACATGCCAGATCTCATTTCCACGGGGTTGGTAGGAACGTGGAGAGCAGTACAGCATTTGGTAGAGTGCCATGCTTATGAAGTGCTGTCTGTTGTTTGGGATGCCCGTGGTGTAATTTGTACTGCAAGCAACTCACCCATTCGGATTCTTCCGCCGAACGTCCCGGCAGACTCACTCAATAGTCTGTAATTATGGGCTGAGCAAAGAATGGGATGTGATTATACAGTAAGAGCCACTGGGACAGAGCTGTGGTATTACACTCGGCCAGTCTCACCATTAAAGGCCATGGTTCTCCTCCCACCTACACCCCCCCCCCTGCCCTGTTCCCCACGAAACCAGATGGCCATGGGTTAACGCTGTAGACACACATCTTTCTGGGTCCATGTGGCTTCTCTAAAATAGCCTCCGGAAAAAAAAAAAAACTCAAATACCAAAACACTAAAAGTAGGTTAAACAAAGAAATTTAACATGAAATGATTCAAAATATAATATCAATCTCACAGGCATAGGAAAGAAACACACAAACCGATCCAAAGTGACCTCAGTAGAAATATGTAAACTGGAATGAGCGAGCCTGACACTAAAATGTAAATTACTATCCAAATATTTATCACTGACTATGATTTTGTTTAATAATGCTGAAACACCAATGGACCCAATTTGCTTAGAAGCAGCATTATAAATCTGTGATAAGACTTTCATTATTTTTAGCATTAGCTTAGATCTGGGGAAAAAAAACACAATTCCAATTACATGTATGTAACCAAAGCATGGCAACATTTCCATGGGAAGATGAGGGTGATGTATCACTGCGTCAGGGGGGCTGGTCACCCCCAGCCTGACCCTCCCTCTGCAATCAGGACGACACAGACATTTTCACCTCATTTACTTGTGGAAACAGGGAAAGGTTTATATGAATAATGAAGGTTTATGACGTCAAGGAACACAATATAACTGATTCTGTGACTCACCAATCTTTTCCGGTCGGGGCCAAGGTTCTTAAAGCATCCCTACGCACATTCCCGATGGATGACATCTTGGTGCCATGGCAACCGATTTTATACGGCTCATGCATGAACATACAGCAGTGGAGTCAACAGATTTAAAAAAAAAAAAACATCAAACGCTACATTTTCTTATGGTATTGTTCTACTGAGCTGGGCGGGCAGATTATCAGGGATCATCAGACATGATTGTTGTTCTCCTGCAGCAGAAAATTTTTATTTTTTTTACAGCTTTTCCAGAATTTTCAAGACTATGTTTTTGATTGTAATGGGGAGAGATGAAAGCAGCGCTGCATGCTTCATTCTTACAAAGCCAAAATTCAGTGGCCACAGACAACAGAGACCAAAGCTAACCAATGGCACCAGGAACCCACGAGTGGTCTCTCTCTGACTCAGTGATACCTTCAATTCATCGACATTATAATGAAAATGACCAGACTGTAATTTTCTTTAAAGGGGAAAGACTGATTATTTTGCCTACTTCACATGCTTAAATGCCATTGTATATGTGTTTAATTTTATTTGTCACAGTTGCGTAGACTTCTGTTGAGTACCTAACAAGGGAACGACGAGTCAGATTCCCTTTCCATATTCATTTGTGGCATCCTTTTCCCATTTTTACAGGATATACCTGGCTAAGCATCTGTCTGCACTACGGCCAACACAGAGCCGATGACATTTCTCAAATGACAACATGCAGAAATGACTGTGTGTATCCTGACTTAAACATTGCATCTGATATGTCTGCCCTCATCAGCCAGCTTGTGGATGGCTACATCCAAACAGTGTAGCACTCACCCCTGCAAGCTGTAACTTGACTTCTGAATGAGGTTGAAAGGTTTCCTGGCAAAGTGCATCGCACACTTTGCTAAGCAGCCATGCTAGGGAGCATCCGGCCCCAAAAAATCAAAAAAGAGGAAATTTTCAAAATTTTTTTTTTTTTTTACAAAGGTTGACTAAGGGTGAGACAGAGATTCATCAAATTGGTAACATTTTCTATGAAAACCATGTCTATAAATATCTATGAACACATTCATAACATTATAATGCATCCATTAACATGGTTATAAATACATATATTAAAAGGCATATCATATTATAACCACATTTATTATGTATTATGAATGCTATATGAAGCTCTTATCTATAGATACCTTCATAACGCAGTACAAAACATCCTCGATTATCATACAGACCATTATAATGCATTATGAAGGTATTTATAGTGCATTATGTATGAGAGTTACATTGCAGCTTATGAAGTATTATAATCAATACCATGATGCCTTATGACTGTCAATAGAAGATGCTGTAATGTTTTATTAATTCTTATACATTATAATGCATTATGAAGGTATCTATAAAGCATAAAAGATGACAGCTTAAAGTTAAGTGTTACCATAAAATCCCCCACACAAACATATTTAATATTTGAATTTCTATACACTGAACATCAAGATAAATGAGTGAATATAAAACAAATCCAACTATCCATCTTCCAACGTCTTCAAATCCGGTCCAGGGATGCCACACAAACACATAAAGTCAATATCTAATACACAAAGCATGCCAACCTCACCCTCTGCCAGGTGTATCATTACAGCTGGGCAGAAGCGTAGGGACTGGATGGGCACGGCGGGCATTGGCCTGGATCCCCCAGCTGGGCCGATTACATCACAACGACAAATCTGTCTGTTTTTCACCGTAAAGTGAAAATAAAGGAACTTCGTTTATTAAATTCTCTTTGTTGATATTAATTTAATCTAGAGGTGCTAAAATAATGGTCATAAATGTTAACATTACGCGGGGGTGTGTCGGGGGGCCCCTGGATATTATGTTTTTTTGCCTAGGGCCCCCAGTGTCCCTAGAATCGGCTCTGCAGCTGGGGGCAGTCAAGTAATAAAGACATCAGTCTGAAACTGCCTGCCGATTTGCATCAATACGCAAAGACAAGATCAGGTGTAAGTTGTTTACACAGCTGATTCCACTCTCCCTGCTAAGGGTTTAACAATTTCACAGAAAAAAAAAAACTAATTGTAAATGGTCCAGCTGCTTAGATATCTAGTCAGGGTATTTAATTTCATAATCTACAGGTAAAAATAATTTCACTGTTTTTTTCCCCCATCCAGAATAAAGTTAGTGTTTCATTCAATTTGTTATCTCGCATTTTATATTAGTCAAAAGTATAGCCTGAGGTTACCGGGCTTATGAAGAATCAGGTGTCTGGTGCTGCAAGCTGACCACAGAGAGCTTTCAATGCAACAAAATTACTTTTCAGCTCTCCGTCCAAGCACACCCCGGCCGATTAGACTCTCCCTCCTCGGCAGAACCGTTCTAAATTTAGCATATAGGAGGCTTTCAATCGCAACTAGTGAATGGTGCCGCTCACACTGAGCCAAAGAATCAAGGCTTAATGAGGCACCAGCATCACTACCAGTTCTCCCACCAAACTCCAGATTGTCGTCATCTAGCTTGTTATTATAATATTATATTTGTCTTGAAAATGTACAATTACCCATTCATGGGGCTGTATGTTTCTACTAGGATAGATCAGGTTAACTGCCCAGGGCCACAATAGCCATCCTCCTGAGATCTGACCCTAATCATTGTCCTCAAGCTGCTCCCACGTTATACAATTTTTCCAGTAGCGCACTGAGCTGCAGAAAAGCCTTGGTGTCTTTTCACTACCCACAGGAGCTTAAAAAAACAGGCTTTTCCAGCCTACTAGAAAACCTGGTTCCGCTTTATTGCAGTTTGTTACGCTGGGAAAACAGTGCCTGCACAATCATCTTCCGTAAACCAAGAACCCCTTACAATCAGTCAGTGCATAAACTGGCTCCGTTTAAGTTAAGAAACACTCCGTTAAGTGTTACCAAAAGGAAGCAGACTCCATTTGCAAGCAGGATTAATATATAACTAGACCACATCGGTAACTATAATCTGTCTCCAACCAGCCTGTAACCACACTCAGGTTATAAATCTAACCAGGCTTCTACCAGTTGCCAGACAGATGTGAAGGCCTGTCCCTACAGAACACTGTCAAACTGAGACATAAATCTTTGAAGCCAAAAAGCACATCTTTACAGCAAATGGCTTGCAGCAGTTATTTATTTTAAGAACTTTATCATGGGCCTTAGGTTACGGCAAGAACAGTAATGTAAATTAAAACAAAATATGTGTGCTGTAACTTTGGTAGGTCAAACAGCAAATTTGGTCAGTTATAGTTTGATATTCAGGTAATTTGTCCAGATTGACAAGATTGAAGGAGCATGACTTTAAATTTTCAACCAGCAACAGTGCAGACTGATGTTGTTATATAAGAATGAGACGGGTTGAACTGCTCGCCCGACCAAGGATTTATGCTGAATCTAATCACTCACAGAATATCCTAATGCTTACATTTACCTATTAATACATTTTGTGTAGATATTTCCAGGGATTAATTGCTGAGTCTGTATACAAATGTCCTTCTTCATAAACATTCATATCCTGGCTACTTGTTGCTCATTCTTGTACGACTACATCACACATTGCTGCTTTACTTGACATGGCACGGAAGTGCAAAAAAATGGACTTATATCTAAAAGCTTGAAGATCTATATTGCAAATAAATTGTTAATAGTACAAAAAATGACTGCATCTAGGTATAAAAGATGGAATAAAAGGTGGATTTTAGTTCATTTTCAAGTGAGATGCTCTATATTCAGCAGTGACTCTTTCTAAAAAGCACATAAAATCAGAATCATTGAATCCAGAGAAATAAAAATAAAATGATGACTCATCCATCTGATTTTCCGAGCGGGATATGGCTGACCTTTTATTTCCCGTTGGCACATTCCTATTAGATACACAATGTCAGTTCACACACCGAGGTTCATTCAACCCAAAAACAGGTACCATTGGCTTTTTGATCTATGCTCTCTGCGTTCTTGTTTTTTTGATTGCCGCTATTGTCCAGATGACCATTTCTATTCTTCCAGCCCAGAGTGCAAACAGAGATTGTATCTGACTGAAGATTAGAGGGGATCCTTTATACTTCTTCTGTTTCTGGAACAATGAATTTGAACAGCATGTAGAAAGCAATTTCACATCAGCATACATAACAAAGAAGGAAATCAAGGCTTAAAAACTCAAATTCCCATCCCTTGAGCTCTGAGGTATCAGTGTATCCACTGAGCCACTGGACCACTTTGTAAAGAAACAGTAGTAACACTGCATAACTGCATAATGCATAACAAACATGGCTATGTTATGCCGATTTATAAATAGTTATGGCTGTGTTTATAATACATCATGACTGCATTATAATGCATTATGAAGGTATCTATAATGTATTATGATGACTGTTTTATGTGTTACCAAAATTGTTTCCAAAAACTCCAGATTAATTAAACGACAATGATTGTAACTGTTAAACATGATTGATGGCAGTTGGATGTTCCAGACCTTTAAGGAAATGTACGGTTCCCTCTAAATCTGACCTGAATAAATCCAATCCCCCAACTGCGATCATGGACAGATCCTGACTCAGAATGTTAGAGCCATCAAATACTGACCTTTGTTCCTTCATTCTTATAATTAGGCCTGGTTAACATCCTTTAAGCTACTATTACTATATTACACCCACACTAAGCACTCTTCAGCAACTACATTGCAGTTTTTGCTCTTGTACAGGAAAGCCAAAATGAGAAGGACAAACTGCATCCAAATGGCCAACCAACAGTATACGGGTTATTTTTAGTCTGTCGGTTCCTGTCCAGGCCAAAATGCAGCGTCCTTCAGAGCAGAACGTTCACCCATCACTAGGAAATTTCAGTAATTATATCAATTACACTGAGGGACTCGAGAAAGGGCGTGGCACCAGGGCCACATCCAAGGACAGTTTGTCTCTGATTTCCACATTAAAGGTTAATCACATTAAACAAAAGAATAGCAGGGTATATACAGGGGCGGGGTCACAGGGACACTGGCCCCAGCTGAAAGTCGATTGGCCACTTGGAGTAAACCTCCCCCCCCCGTCACTCACCCATTCAAACTATATCATTGGCTAATGATAAGGCTTGCTCCCCTGTATGAGTTATGGCCCCTCTTACCCCTCCCCCCCCCACACAAACCAAAAAAAAAAATCATACAATCACCCTTGGAGACGATTTACGTGAAAGTGCCACACGGTATTTATCACAGACAGGCCTGTTGAACTGTGTGCTGTTTCACTGCTACTGCATTAATTACCAGTAATCAAGCTAGTCTCTTTAGCATTTTAATGTGCATTGTGAAAACCTTTTTTCCCCCTCAATGGTGTTAAATTTATCGGTACATCTGAACTTTTGAGAATGACAATATGGTTGTTCTGCCTTCTGTTTTATATGGAGATCAAGGTTGAAAATAAGTACATAATAACGAACAAGTACTTTTAAACGTGATCCTTAAATTACATGTTCATTAGCTGTCTTTTCAAATTCATTATTTTATTCAATTACATAGAGTCAGAGTCTGAAATCCGCTGGTTTCAAAACTGCAAAACACGCTCCGTACTGTGATGATGCAACAGAAACTTCAAATATCCAGGAGTTATGCATGGCATCTGAGAGCTTAGATTTCTCTGTCTTATTATGATGATAGTACATGTTACCAAAGTGTACGAAATTTCAGTAAAACACTTTCCAATAGGCCCGTTTATAGTAATGCTAGCTCTACAACTACATAGTCAAGATCCACATTGACTGGTATATGATTAATGGTCTACAGACTCCGGTCTTTGAAGCAATAACTACTTCCCTGTGACATAATTTGTAAACATGTCTAAATAACTGACTTTTTGGAAGACATGCTATTGCTTTGGGAACCAGAGGTGAAATGAGACATATTCAGGACCGTCTTGCCTAACGCTCAGCGAATGTTCTGGAGCTCGTCTTCGGATCAGAGGGACTCTGACTCCCTCACACTCCCTCGGTTTTTCATACACGCAAAGAAATACAAACACGCAAAACACGCTCAAGCTTTATGTGCAGCTAAGTGGAAGTTAGACTGTTATGTTGGAGTAATCCCAATCTGCAGGAGGGAGGCTGAGTAAAGTATGTCTAATGGACTGACCCCCAACCACCGCCCCTGAATGGATCCTTCTGTCTCTGATGCTTATGAAAAAACTCCTAAATATAAATCTTTATGATACAGATCAAGATGATAAACTAGCAAATTAGATAATCCAGAACTGAGTTTACACCTCCAGGGTTTAAATCTTGCCGCTGGCGCTGTCTGTGTTTGGACTTTGCATGTTTTCCTTGTTTTTGCATTGGTGTCTTCCAGTCCAAAAAAATAGTGTACAATTTAAAAAAACAAAAAAGAAAAAACACGAGGTTAGGTATTTTGGCATCTCTATAAACGTTTCCCATTCCGCGTGACTGTGCGTCTGGTTGTGTGCCTTGCATGGGCTGGCAACCTCTCTAGGGGACTCCCTGCCCTGTCACCCCTGAAACAGGCTCTACAAAACCCTTACTAGATAAGCCTTCATGGACGATGGATGGATGAATGTTCTCCAGAGTAGTTCTCACGGCCAGCCTAAGAATCTGAAGCTAACAGTGAGTTCCCATTTCTCAAAATAGCCATCTTGGGCCAGCTTAAGACAGACTGGGACAACATCAGCTTCAGTGTATTAGGTCTAGCAAAGGAAAGATTCAGGGAAAATACACATAAAGGATATTCAAGTGGATAATCTTAAAGATAGTGTCAAATGGGAAAGGGACTAATAAACCTTGACGTAGTTTAGGACTGTGTTTTTATTCCATCTCTGACATTTAATTAAAAGAACTTTCTGCCTGCAGTAAGCATAATCGACTGCAGTAGCCTCCACACCACCACTATAAAGGAACACGGGTATAAATATATTTTATTAAGTTGTTTTTTGATGCTTTGTATTCATTTTTGTACTTAACGGAAACATTTACTATGTAAGAAAGCATGGTTATGGTGCAACACAAATTAGAGGATGAATTCTGAATCTAACCAAGTTCAGCTGAGGAAAACCTTCTACATCAGTTTTACTGTGAAAACCAAAGCAAGACACACAAGTAATTTTATTAGAGTTGAATAACAAGTATTATCTTTTAGTTAAAATGGATTTTTAAAATGATTTTTAAATTGTATTTAAAAGGCAGCACTCCTGCCCTGGGAGTTTCTAGCTATTGAAAAGACCGGGGGCCGAGTCCAGTTAACCTGGGGCTTGACTTAATTTCTTTTAAAGGAAGATTGGCATCAGGGCTAAAATCCTGGAGGTTATAGCCCTGAGTGTTTGGACCTCACCACACCCGTGCTTCTGCCTTACTTTCCCTTTCATTAACCGTGAAAAATGCCAGCTGTTGCTTCTCCTATGGAAACTTTTTCACAAGAAAGGTAAAATGAAATAAAGGTCAGGACGCAGTGTTGAGGAGGAAGGGGAGGATTCCTGGTGGGGACGCTGATTAAAGTCAGGCAGGAAATCTTTGTCGAGGTCTAACACACCTGGTGTTCTCCAAAATCACAATGATCCTCAATATCCGTCAGCCCGGCACGAGTCCATAATGCTTTTTCATCTCTGACCTTATAGACTCTCTCCCGTGAAAACGGAGACGATGCGGAGACGACAGCCATCAACAAATAGCAGATCCTTACAAAAGCCCGACGTAACAACAGATCAATAAAACTGTTTTTTTCTTTTTTTAAAGAATGAAATTCAGTGGGATTAATTTAGGTGAAACACCCCTGAAAGCTGAGATAAGCAGCTCGAGGTCATCCTGATATGAGCCCAATCCACCTTGTTTATGTAATCCATGTGTCTGTGGGATTATTGCTTGAAAAGGTCACAGGATAACGGGCCGCTATGAAAAAGAGCGTCCTGAGGTGGTAGATGGAGCTCATCCAATAGAAGCTCATTTGTGGTATACTTTTAGGAGATATTTGTAACTTGGAGATGTTGGTACTTGTGAGTATGAGCAGAGGTGGCACCGTTAGGTTGGTGGGTTGAAATTGGGTGACTCAAGCACTCAGACGGTACAAAAGCTTGGCTCTGGCCCTGAATGTCATGAGAAGCTGAGAGATTTGCTTTCATATGTTTCTACTTCACCGTGAAGTACCGCCCGAGCAAAAATAATACAGCCTTACAACTGCCTTGCCAAGAAATATGAATATGAGTCTAAATGAAAACAAATAGGGTAACAAAGAGTTCAGCAGCATGATTTTTTACGTGTGTTGTCTTTAAGACATAATCTCCTCCAAGAAGGATAGTAATTGCACTGTCATCCTGTCTGGATTTCCGAAATAGCACCAGGACGTATCTGTCAGGATGCCACTTCAGCAGTAGTAGTGTGCTGTGTTTGAAATCGCTTGAGTTAAAAAGAGGTCATTCTCAAATCCAGCTCTCCTATCAGCAGAATTTTGGAAGCCATTATGGTCATTAAAACAAATGACAGGTACTGTTGTTTAATGTTGCACATAATACAAAAGGGGTTCCCAGGATTCCTCCTTAACGTGAAATCTGAATCCTAATCCCATATCCACTGTTTTCTCCCGTGCTACTTATATGTGGTTTGGTAGTCAGGAGGACTTCCAGATTCATAAAATACTGCAACTGGATCTTTCCATTTCCCAAGAAAACTCTTAATATGTAAAGAATTACTGGAATGGTAATACGCAGTTATTTTCTCTGACTCCCGTCATGAATATGCATTTTCAGTTGCCCGGGCCATATAGGATTTCACCACGGTAACCTGGAAAAGTCATACAGCTTGAGAGAAACAGATGTTCTTCTGTGAAAGTGAAGTTGCCAGCGTTTATGCACCCCAGAATGAATCGCGTCATTTCGGACTGCTATTCATAGCTACCACTTTTCTGCTTATTTAAATGTAATTAAGAAAAACATGAACTCAAGACTTGGAATGAGGCTCCCCCCCCCCCCCCCAGGACTAACCCTGAACTGAAAATGACAGCATTAGTTAAATGAGTCACCGGAGCCAGGGGGGTAGTGCGGGGAGGTCTGGATGATCTTTTAATTTCTACAATGATTATTCATCAGTTCCTCACCAACAGACTCCTCAATTAACGAATCCCAGTTGACTCTGACCGGTACATTTTAATCAGGGTCAGCCGGCTGGATGCAAGGGGACAGTTGGATAACGGATCACTCAGATGAGTCGAGTTCTTGGTTTCCTGCTGTGCACCTTCGTGATTACGCTCTTTTGGTTGTCAGATTTCTGAGATTTTAAGTGAAACGGCCCACGATCCCATTTCGAGTTTCAAAAGTTAATCCACTGGCCTTTGTGGGCCCACAAGCTGCCATATATGACGTTAGGGTTTTATTATTCTCAAATAATACATGTGACTAAATGACTGTGATCTAATTTGTAATACGGTTCTCTGTGTTGTTCATGCAATGACCAGGATTTGGATAAAACATAAGCATTTCGTGACAGATACAATGAGCAGGGTTGCCACTGTTAGTCAGCTGGCTGGCGTGAGATTTCCAGAAGTCTGCACACACACGCACACGCATTTACATGTACGTAACAGTTTTATTACCTTGTAAATAGTCTATAGGGATTGCAAACTACCCAAATATTTTTGCAGTAGCTTATTTATTGGTTTATAATGGAAAAAAATAGATTTGCAGTAAGATTTCTTGCGTGAGTGTGAGTTGGCAGCCCTCACAATGAGTGCGATAGAATATCAGCCATACTAAGATAATACACAGACAATCCCGTCAGTTGACAGTATAATACAATCCACAAGTCCTCTGAAAGAATCACTGAAGCACTTACATGTCCCCAAGGCTCCAGTGGTGAACAGCACTATGAACGGTGCTTCTTCAACAGTACAGTATTAACGGGCTGAAGCACTGCTTACAAAAGACAACAGCACCACCTACAGGCGAGAGCCCGCAAGTATGACGCATGCCTTAACGTTAACCTGCTGCGGTTGTATCCATTCGTGCGAACACCGTATTCGGAAATATCAAGTGACACCCGTTAGTCACTGTAAATTAAGCTTTCATTGACAATACAACCGGAGTTAAGAAGGAATTGCATTTTTTTCTAATAACAGTTAGATCAGATTGTCCGTTACACAAAAAAAGTTTATTAATTTCATTAGAATGAGTGGCTAAGTCTTCATGAGTCAGTTAATTTGTTTATAAATAATTGCTTTATAAATCTGAACAGTCTCTCCAGCACCAGTGCTTAGGAACTGAACATGGAGGATGATAATTAAAGAAATGCAAAACCTGAAAATTCTACATTAGTTTTTTTTTGTCAGTCCATCTTTAAGGTCAAACACATTAATGGTTTCATTAGTATCATCTTAATAGTATGAATGTTAATTATTCATCTTACACTGTGAGTAGGAACCTCCTATCTATCTATAGCTTTTAGTGCTTATGTGTTGCATTGTGCATGTATGTGCTTGCATCTTCCCCACTGCATCGTGTGGTTTGTCTTCCTGCGATGTCCTGTCATGGACTGGTGTTCCCTTACACTGCGCCTGTTGCCTAGGATAGGCTTCAGTCCCCCTGCGACCCTGTATTAGATAAGCAGCTGGAGTAAGGATTTATCCTTACTCCACCTGAAGCCTACGCTCTCTGCGTCCAGCAGGTGGCAGACCTTTCGAGTTTTGTCCACTGCAGTCTTTGACCCTTCAGAGGAGCAGATAAACAGGACAAAAAGTGACAAAGACAACCTGACAACAAAAGAAATGCTTTTTTAAAACTTAAATAAATAATTAGATACAATGCCATCAAATCACATTCACATCAAAATCCCTGAATGGGAGACTGCCTTTTAAAAGGAACTATATGGACAAATCATGTCACCTTTGATATCATGCCCTATTTATGACCACAGCCGAGTCATACACATACATTTTTAGATCCTAAATATTGTCTTACTGTGTCTGTCAGTATAGATAGCTATGTCTGCAATTTTGTTAGAATATTGCTATGTTAGGTTGCTAATATACATCAATTTATGTGCAATCAAGCTGCACTTAAATAGTTGTACTTACCACTGCCAAAGTTCTTCTTAACCTAAACCAAAGGATGTGCTAAATTAACAAATGGAAATCTTTCTTATTTATACACTTGAAAAAGATTTGCAGATTATATAAAATAAACCATTACTATATTCAACTCAAGATATTTTTAACAGCAAACGTTTCCTTAGATTCAGATATAATGGCTCATTTACAACACCAAAATAGCAGTCTGACAGCCACTTTTAGTTTGTGATAATTATATTTGTGATAATTATTTGGCAAGGAGCCAGCTTTGCAGTTAAACTCCAAATCATAGAAAGTTCAGGTCCTTAATCTAGTGCCAGATCTGAAAATGTAACACACCCTTGAATAAAAACCGTATGAATATCAATCTTGCATGAATCAATATAAAATATTATTGTATATGAATTTGGTACTTAGTAGAAAAAAAAATCTCCAACAACATTTTACTGAATATTTCGTAATGAACTGTATCTTTTTTTTGGCTGATTTTATATTTCTGTTATTCAGCCTTTCCACAAATTTGAATAAAAATGGAAGACCCTGTATAATTGAGAATGTGACCCATCCGGTTTCTTGTCTCCGCCTTGATCATCTTTTCAGTTCAGTATCACTGTCCCCTAATGAACATCTGCTAAGAGAAGCAGGTGTGTTTCATTATGTTATAGGTCCCTCAGGGGTTAGGGAGCTGTGCTTTGGTTAGAAGGTTGCTGGTTCAAATCCCAGTATTGGGAGAGTGATTTCACTGTTGGGGCCCTAAACGAAGCCCTTAACCTCCAATTTCTCCAGACACTGTATGACCCTGCTTTCTGAATTGTATGTTGCTTTGAATAAAAGTGTCTCCTAAATAGATAAAATGTAAACACTTTGACACAGACAAGGGGAGAAAAGTGATATGTTTCCATATTGCCCCTCTCTGGTCTGTTATATCTAAATGACTGATTTGAAGGAATTTGAAACTGAAACTAAAGTGAAATTACATAAGGTGTTTCCACCATAACTCTGAGTAGCATTGTTCATGGCTTAGGAAGTTAGCCTTCAAAAGCTAACAAGTCTTTTTCATTTGATGTTAAACTCATACTCAAACTATTTGTTTTCATATTTTAGTTCAGTGAACCTTCAATACGCTCATATAAACGTGTCCAAGGGTCTACAATATTTATGGTAGTTTTTCTTAAAGTAACGATAGACAAAGCGAAGTAGAATACCATCTTAACAGAAGCAAATAAGCAGATGCAGTTGGTACGAACAGTACAAAATAACGCTTAAATGTCACTGGGGTTCAAATCAGGATACATAGCATATGAAACATAATAGAAATTATAAAAATGATCTAATTTCTGCAAAATATTATATGAGTACATATAAATTATATTGTACTCAAGTTCTTAAATAGTGTTGGAGTAAATCAAAAAAGTATATAAATGTATTCAATGATAGCTATAATATTGTAAATATCAATATGCTATAATGTGACAATGTTTCCAAATAAAGTGCACGTGACATGTAGAATAAGTGCCTGTATTTTCCTAGAGGAGTGGCAAAATTGTGATGTAATATAAGACGTATGTGGCTGACAGCCAACAGAAACACACCTATTCACCATCTCAAAGCCAACACACCTGAGCAATCACTCCTTAAGCCAGCCGTGCAGAGACGTAGCGAGCTTGGCAGGTGAATCATGTGTTATTATGTTATTTAATTCTGGAGGGAAAAAAAAACTTACTTAACTATTTATCTAAATCTAATACCTTTAAATCTAAATTTACCTAAAGGGATTTATGTCTTTCATCGTACACTTGTTCTGACATTGAAACATGACAAAGCTGACTTGAACTGAATTGAATTAGCTGTGTTCTGGTGCATCTTTAATTCATTGTTTGGAAATAAAATGAAATCACCTCATTTTTTGCAGGTAATATTAGCCAGTGACTGAAAAAGGCCAAATCAGTCAATCATTCTTACATACAAAAATCATAACAGTTAGTTTCCTGATTTGTTCACACTGTGTTCGGATATTGGTAATATTCAAAAATCTGTGTCTATGAAGTTATTGACATCCTTACCTAGTAAGACAATAAAAAATGAAGTTAAAAGAACATAAGGTGAATAACCAGCTAAATGCTTGGATTCAATGTACTAGTAAACGTGATTTCATATCTGACTCCATTATATAATTCTGTAGAAGAGATTAGCATAACCTTTGTCATGTTAAAGTACAAACATACACCTTTGTGCCTCAGTGGAAATGGAATCAAAACTCAAAGGCTGATATTCAAGCATCCGACAGACAGGGATCATACAGTATAATACTGGAAAACTGTACACAACACTATTCTTGTGTACATTATGTCTACATTATTGTCTAGTTTAGGTACCTGCCTTGAAGTAGATGGCACCAGTGTTTTAAAACCCTGCTTATCAATATTCTAGAACTTTTTATGATTTCTGGTTTGTTAAAAACTGATTAAGCTGATACACTATTATTCAACATGTACAAATACAATGTACAAAAACAGGAAATGATGGTGACTCATAGCTAAATGACCATTGCACATGGGTAGCATATAAATAAATTAATTTCCAGCTACATACAAAGAATACTACATCTGTATAAAAATCTGATGATTGCAGAATACCAGTAATAACAACAGAAAAAAATATCCAGAACATATATAAAAGCAAGATATGTAAAAATGTCATTTGAAATTTGTAGTGATTACAGGGGATCAAAAGTGGTATTTTGAAGATGTAAGATAAAGGATGGATGGCCCAGCCACATTCATTTCTTCATGGTCATTTCAAACTGTCTAAACAGCTACATAAGGATTTAAAAAATATATTAAAATATTATGAAAATCATATCCTTCAAAGCGCACAACTTTTTCAGGACAACTCTGCAAAACAGGCCAAATACTGTATATTACCTTCTGTCTGAAGGATGTAATGTGTAGGCCATATGAATCCATTCCCATCAATCTGTCGTCATTCCTTGCTTATCGTACAACAGTACTGCTGTACTAACTTGCTGGTTATATGCACAAACTCTGCAATCATCTCCTGTATGCACAAAAATTACAGACTATTTTAGACCCCCCAAATAAGTAAGTAAACAAATAAGCAAACAAACAAATAGAAATATAAACAAGCTTACTGCACCTGTACTGTAGTTCTAATTGAAAGATCAACTCATTTAGAGCATTTAGATGTTAGCGCGGATTAACAAGGTGTTTAAAATGCTCCGTGTTGCTGAAGGGCCCCAAGGATCAAATGATAAAAAATGACTAACGGCTTGTCACTTCCATCGTTATCACTTTGTGAGCTATTTAAAAATGCTATTACCATGCCTTGTTATTGATTTAATTGAATTTCTTATAAACTACTCTGATGACTTACCGTGCATTATAGTTAAGATTAATTTGTTTTTGATCACTTACTGTTCTCTAATTTGAATTAGCCTACAAAGCAAAACGCTTCATTCATAAAGTAACCATGTTTTTTCCTTAATACATATCACATACACGTCAAGAAATATTCTTTGCAACACCAATGACTTTCTTATTCGTAATGTAAAGGCACGATCGAGAACAGCGTTTTTCCAGCTCCCGGTATCAGTCTTTGAGAGGTAAAAAGATAAAATGATCAAGCATGTACCCCAACACGTGAGTTAACAGAGCACATGGAGAAACGGAAATCAGGAACTATATGAATATGCACTGTCGTTTATTTTGTTTACTATCTAAAATGGTTTCATTTTGTTATATTTATACCATAAATGTTTGCCTAATATTTAGTTTTAAGCATCTATTCGCAAGCACCGTAGATCCAAAATACTCAAATACAATTAAATGTAAAAATTATAGCTCATGAAAATATTTCTTTATTAAATAAAGAAAAGTCATGCATCTGGTAATAATTTACACCTGGTAAGTATGCCAATAATATGTTTTCAGTTATGGTAATTGGAAACAGGTAGTGACTGCTTCTATGAAAATCCATATTATATTAGCATTAAGGCCACAAATGGACTTAGCGTTTACTGTAAATTGATAACCTAAAATATGTACTCGGTTCACCGAGTCATGTGAATGCACATTGAACTTAAACCAGATTGTCCGTTTTAAAGAGGCTTAATAGCGAAAATCTCACCTAATGCTAATTCCTGCCACGTATTGACTGCTTTCTGCACGGAAAGCAGGCGGGTGGCGTTAAAAAAAAGCGAGGCGAGCTGCACCCACCCCGCCAACCATCCCCGTCATTTTGCTCCTACAGTCCGCGCTACCTGTTAAACGGCAGCTCGCTTTTGTTCTTATTCCTGCAACTCATCCGGTTTTTTTGAGCTTAATGAACGACATGCAATCCGCTACCGGGGTCTCCGTATTAAACTGAATCGCAAACCCCGTTGCTCATCCCCTGCACCCGTGTCGGTCCCCATCGGACTGTTAGGAAGAAACACGCAGTCAGAGAAAGCACGATCGGGGGGGGGGGACCCAGCAGCGGTACCATCCAGAGCATGTTCCGCGTACTTCTTCGCACTACATTAAGTGAGTAACTTCACTCCAGACGAGTTTTGCTGACTTTACATCCGGGTTTTTTCCCTAGGCAATGGGAGTCGCAGCACCGCCGTTCCTTAGGCAAAGTGAAATAAATTCGCCGCACCGTCACACAAAGTAGTTCTCTTTTTGAAACTCATTTTCTTTCCCGTACGCGGTGATCGTCGAAACAAGCACCTTCACTCAATGCTCATTTCATCGTCACCAAAAACACGGGAGCCGCCATTATCCCGTTTATCGTCTTTTATTTCACTGTTTTTTTTGCCTCCTTCTCTCCCCTTCTTCCTGCGCGCATTGATAACTCATGTGCTCAGGCCGGGGGTGAATGAGATTGAAGAAGAGTTCTTGTTTTGTATCTCAGTTTCTCTCTTTTTAGACAAATTAAATAAAAAAAAATAAATTGAAACGAAAACTCTGATCATATTCATTGGGGGGTTATTTAGACGTCGGCGTAATAATTTTATATTTGGGAAAGGATTAGGTACAGAGATACGGGGGTGTTTGTAAATAATTATTTAAATAATTTGTGAGGAGAGGAGGGTTGACTGCTGCTCAAGTGAGTAAAAGAGAGGAGGGTAAGTGCACCTCGGGGTCTTTATATTATAAGAACTTTTGTTTATTTCCCTGTTGGAGTCCAGTTCGGTTCTGGGGGCGGCACGGCTGTTTTTCCTCACGCCGCCGGAGTGTTTCGGGCGAGGTAAAGCGGTCCCCGTCTCACCGGTTTTGTTCATTTATCCGTATTTAGGAGTTGAGTGATATTTTTCTAAGTGCATAGCTATTGGACGGATAGAAACGAACCGCTGAGGCGCAGATCTAACTTGCTGCGGTCGAATATTAAATATGATTACGCACGTTTTATGTTTATGGAGGGGGAATAAAATACCTGGAACAGTAAAGAAATGCCACTTAAACAGTGTAGCGGGATCCTTCATCTTATTGTCGCGATCGGTCACAGCGTAATACTTGATGATTTTGGCTGTTCTCCGTATGTACAGTGTAGCGCTGGTACTCGGCTAGCTACATGCGTCTTGTTGTCTTGGGGGTGGGGGGGGGGTGGTTGTTACAGGAGCGCAACTATGTAACTTGCCGGACGCTGGGGCAAAAAAGGGGGTATTTCGTTACCCAAGTTAAGGTGAAGCGGGCGATCGGCGGTGCGGCTTGATGGGCTCGGAGCCGAGCAGCGGATCGCAAGCCGAAGCGCACCTCGACCGGGGCAGCAGAAACTCCCGCTAGCAGGGCAGACCATCTTCGGGCAACTTAATCACTACTTTGCGTCAAGTCGTCCGGACGTTATTTATTTATTTATGCGCCTTCGCTGGACGCCTTCCCCCCCCCCTCCCTGCTGGTGCAGCCGTTTAATTGTAACGCTTCCCATTTAAAGAAATAAGACACCGGGCTTGTATTTGCACGTATTGGTAGCCTCCAAGCTAGCTAGGCCTTTCGCTTTTTTATATATTTATATCACTGGAAGCTGGTGGCATTTCATTGCGCGGCTATTTAAGTGTGAAATGTTTCGCTTTTTTCGCATTTTATTCCACTTCCCTTCTTTGTTTGGATCACTTTAAAGTCATTTGCTGTTGATTATTGTGCACCAGGTAGGCGAGCGTGCCTATTAATTGCCCCTTTTCCAGACCGCTATTGCATAATAAAACTGTAGGCATTTTTGTTATACGTGATGTTTTATCCACCTTTATTTCTAGTGGGCTTATTTTAATAACCTGTAGGCGTCTGTTTATCAAAGTGATGAACAACGTTTCTATTCGATCGTTACATTTTTGTTGTCCAATATATTAGTTGCTTACCATTTTTTTCTTTTAACTATATCATGGCAATAATAATAACTAGTTATGGTTACCACAAGTGGATCTTTAGTAGACTGCGGAATTTATGTACACCCCATCAATAAAAGTCTAACTCTTCAGCTTTCTACAGTGTTTTGTTCAGACTGGTATGCAAGGGTTTTAAATAATGTAGCAATTAACCGGTGGAAAGATGCAACAAAAAAAATATAAGCATTTTAATCTTAACTGCTACATATCGTGATTGTTATTTATATAGCATGGCTTGATTGTTATAAGCTTAATAAATAACATACAAATACATGCATCATGGCCAATTGGTTATTATAAGTTTAATACTTAACTCGTAATGCATGTATCTGTAAGTTATGCGGCACTGGCAAATCTAAGCATTCTCACTGTGTACTAAATATGGAGTACTTTATGTTGGTTTTTGAAATAACTGGAATATCAACCGTGATACCAAATATCTGAAATATTAAGTACGTTTGTTTTTTTCGAACTGAAGTCTGGTTTATTAGTACTAAAGATGCTTGGTCATATCTGTTTACAGAATAAGATTTGTTTTCTCTTCTTGAGCTTTCCTAAATTAGATTGAAGCCATTTATTATGAGACATTTTAATCAGTTTCTGTTTGCAGTACTGAGCTGTTTACTATACAACTTTTCAGTTTTGTAAAACTTCTCGAATCTCAATTGTGTCATTGGCATAAAAGTGCACATTGATGATTCTGGAAGGGAAAACATGGCTCCTCTTGCCTCAGGTTGCCATATTGCTCTTGACACCATATTTGATAAGAAGAAAAGCAAATACACAACTGTCGGTTAAATGATGAAATACAAACTCCGATCAGTGAATTGGGAAAACTGTGGAAAATATTGTCTGGTTTTTGAAATGCCTTCTTATCTAGGACCAGTGTAAGACCTATAATCTACTGACTGTCAGACCCATAGTAAAGAACCTGAAGTCAACAGATGGGCTGAATATGGCATGTAGTTTTATTACGTAAAAGCTTATGAGAATGTTAGAAGTTGTTGTATGATATTCTTTGTAAATATAAAAAACTTGTAAATTTCATTTTTTTGCATTAACAAGAAGTGCTGGTTCAAATGGTTTGTGGTTCTTTGTTAATTTATTGACTTGCTCAAGTATTTTTATGCCAGAGTTGAGGGCCATTTGAGGTGCCTTTGTGATCTGGATAAAACATCAAGGATGTGAAACATCAGGAGTCGCCTCACATCATCAGCCAGCTCGTTATTCTAGCTGTAATGTGGCTTTTAAAGTTTCAGGGGTAGAATATTTGTCTTGGGAGCCTGAAAGTATGACTGATATGCAACAATGTTGCTCTCTGTGCATAACATGTTAATTTGCTACTGAGTCTGATGTCTTGCATGTGAAGCTGGAACGTCATTGAGCAGAAGGTGTGGGAATATGGTCTCACATAAACAATGTCTGCGTTGACTTTAGCACCAAGTCATTACTGTCACTGAGGTGATTGTGTAGAAACTAAGTTTGTTGGGATCTTGCAGCATTGTACTTTCAGGGGGACTAAATGATTATCAGATTAGACACACCCGTTCAGAGTTTGGTAATGTTAATTTAACGGTGACGTAAAGATCATTTTTAGACAGAAAAGAAATAAATATAGTGAAGTTGCATGATCTCTTTTGCGACTGAAAGAAGCTGTTGAACACTAGCGAATAGTTTGTAAAACCATGTCTAACAAGTTTTTTCCACCTGCAAATGGATTGCTTCTGTTGCAAATGATTTAATGAGATCTACTGCAGTGGATAATATTAAGAAATGTGGTCAGTGTTATTGTATTTTTCTTACTTTTATGCCTATACCTGAATTTACAGAGTAAAAAGCAAAAAAGAATTGACAGGAAAAGCATATAAATATCAGAGACAGCAAAAATTTAATGAGTGAATATTATTAGTGGTCAAATGCTAATAAATGAATTAACTGTAAAGGCCAGGACGTTAGCAGTCCTTTAATCTATATTGATCATATAATGTGAAAATTAACTGATTGATCGGATTCAGTTTTTTTTTTAAAAAATGTTTTAGATTGTTAAACGTGGCTGACAAAGCTGTGATTTTGGGGGTCTCCTGTATGCCAGTTAAGTGTATTTGGTGATTGTTCTTGCCCAGACTGGAGCTCAGACATAACCAGGGACGGACAGAACTGGTACACAAGTACGCATTCACCTTTAAAAATGATTAGAGCAACAATCGATTGTGGTAACAGTGTAAATGCGTACTTTATTTTATGTGCATTTGCGCTGATATGACAACAAAATATAATGAATTTTAATCTTTATATGCTAACTCTACTTCATTTACGGTATACAGGTTAAAATTCAAGGTATTTTCTTGTCATAGCAGCGCAAATGCACATAAAATAAGTAAACATTTGCACTTTTACAAACAATCGATTGTCGCACGTATCATTTTTAAAGGTGAATGCGTACTTGTGAACCAGTTATGTCCATCACTGGGTAAAACGGATATATTGGTACAAAACATGCATTGATGCCACTTCTGTTTTAGACCACTAATAAAAACTGTTCATCTGCCCATATACTGTCTAAATGGTAACATAATCATTTACTGTAGTGTTTTTATTTTATGAATTAGCTACACAACATTTGGTTGTATTTGCATGTTTTATATATGTGTGTTTACAAGAAATGAATGTGGGGTTAATTGGCCAAGATGAAGAAACTTGAAATTATAAGCTACATAAAGTGGTGTGTATGGGTTCCTCATCATAATTACTCCGGGTACTAGTTTATAAGGGACAGTTACACTGGCACCTGATTAAATACCAATCGCTGGTGCAGACTCTGTGTAATGGGTCACCATCTTCTCTCTTGGGGACCACCTCTAACCTGTTTGAAGGGGTGCAGACTCTGTGTAATGGGTCACCATCTTCTCTCTTGGGGACCACCTCTAACCTGTTTGAAGGGGTGCAGACTCTGTGTAATGGGTCACCATCTTCTCTCTTGGGGACCACCTCTAACCTGTTTGAAGGGGTGCAGACCCTGTGTAATGGGTCACCATCTTCTCTCTTGGGGACCACCTCTAACCTGTTTGAAGGGGTGCAGACTCTGTGTAATGGGTCACCATCTTCTCTCTTGGGGACAACCTCTAACCTGTTTGAAGGGGTGCAGACTCTGTGTAATGGGTCACCATCTTCTCTCTTGGTGACCACCCCTAACCTGCTCTGTTTGAAGGGGTGCAGGCTCTGTGTAATGGGTCGCTGTCTCCTGTCTTGCAGGAGTTGGAGAGCAGAGGACCATTTCCCCGCCAGGTGGTGAGTCCTGCTATTATTGTTCTTTTGGCTTCCAGCCCTGGTTGGCAGTCTGTCACGCAGGACGGCTGACGCTCTGCTCGATTTCGCTCTTGCTGGCCTCACTTTTCACTCTATTACACTCACTCGCACCGAAAAATTAACAGTTGAGTTATTTTTCCTTTTAGCTTGGGTTAAAGTGTGTGATTTTATATACATATGAAACATATATAGTTCTTTGTGGTAGAAATAATTTCAGATCATTTCAAGAAGAAAAATTGAGTGAAGCTTTTATAATTTCATATATTCTTCCACAGAGTCAGCACAGTTGTTGCCCTTGAAGCATGAGCATACCGGTCATAATGTCTTTAGAATCACTGCAACAGAACAAATTACGAAGATGCTGCCTTTCAGAATTTTGTAATTATTCACAAGTTATTTTCTGGGTAAATTCTGGTATGATAGAGCCATCCCTGAAAGGCTGACATCTAGGTAAAAAGTGATGTTAAAGTCTGATTTGATTGTCTTGTGTCCAGCTGTATCCCTGAGGCAACTTGGATGGTGTTCAAAACTGGAGAGGGTGTGAAGGTAAGACGGAAAACATTTTCCATGTTTAAAAAGCCAATCCTGGCTTCAGTCCTACTTTTCTAAGCAACTTGTTGGAGTATAACTTTTCAATACTGAGTTTTTAGCACTTTTGTGTGACTGCAAAATTGTATGTGTAATTGATTTAATAACTGGTAGAAATAACACAGTAATCAAATACAGTGTTTAATGTGGGCCTTTGGAGCTAGGTTAGAGACCCTCATTTAAGTGGTGCATGTAATTTCCCTTTAAAACATTTGTAATAAGCTTAAACTGGCTATGTATTGTTGCTTATATATTGCTTAGGAATGGACCTAATTTTACTCATTTGATGGAAAGTGAATATATATTGTATTTCTAGAATTAGTGGCTTAAGAACTGATGGAGGAGGATAAGAGTCGGGATTTTGCAGTTCTCTGAATGTGGTGTAACCTGAATTTCCTCAGTAAAACATTCAGTGGGACAGCAGAAAGTATTGAAAATTTCCCCGGATTAGGTGGCTATAATGTATTCATTGGGAATATCTGCTAACTGTAAGTAAGTTCCCTCCTTGAGTGTGCAGGTACCCATTTGAATTTCGTAACCGAGACTTGGGACACCGTTGCTGCTAATGTTGCTAGCGCTGCTAGCATTTGCGGCATTAGGCAGCATTAGCCCACCCCCCCGGTCAGGCTTTTGTAAACTTCTGCCAGCGCCTTGCGGTTCCTGCTCCGCTGTGGCACCGGTGTCTGCTCCACGAAAGGTGGATCCGGCCCGAGCCCGGCTGAGTCAGAGCTCCCGTTTGCGGCAGGGAGGCCATCTGCCACAAGCGTGGAAACCCATGCCTGTTTCTCCTATGGAATGGGAGCAACAGATGGCAGGTTTGCTGGCCTTTTTAGGGGCTCCCCGTAGACGCTTCTCGTCCATTGTGTCAAGTCGGAGCGGTCGGTGGACAGGTTGCAGTGGCTCATTTGACGTCAGAGTCTGTAGTCTCGTAGTTTGGACAGGTGTGACCATGCAAGGACGACACCTTTTGGCCTGAATCACTTTCGTTGTTGGGTTTGAAGATTCGCTTTAGGGTTTGGGTTGCAGTTTTGATTAATTACACTTGCGATAGTGTGAACTGGCGTCCGCAGACTTCCTGCTTTGACTCTGACAAAGTAGGTCCAAATGATTCCCCAACAACAGTATTGATCATGGGTTTTTATCTATCTGTCTAAAATTAAGGATACTTTTATTCTATCCTCAAAATACAACCAGCAAATGCAGTTATTCCAATATTTCTGTTAATTTGCCTTTTATCCCAAGTACTTGGTGCAGGCTACCAGCTTGATGTTGTATGACTGAAACCACAGGTGTCTTAACTGTGAAAGAGCTATTAGTCTATAAGAGATCTTTCATTAACCGTGCAGAATAAGTTTGGGTGCTTCGATTTCTTAACAAGGGCTTGTGTGGATTAAATTTAATCTGTGCAGTAGAGATTCCGATACACAACTGCCGATACCGATAGATTCCAATACAAGAGCTCTTTAATACTAAAATTTTATGCTTTTATTTCATTAAAATATTAAAGTATTATTAAGTTTTTTAACTAGTAAATACAAATGAAAAAATGTACACCAAAAAAATCTTTAATTAGGCTACTAGAAACATGCGTAATGTACTGTTCCATGTTTGTACATTTTATTTTAAGCTTTTCTGAGGAATTTTGCAGTTCAACATGAATTTCTTCCAAGCTAGGATAAGCAAGTGGTGAATGCTTAAAATGCCCTACAATTTCTCACAAGCTGCTGCGAGTGCGCAAAACAGCCCAAGCTAGCAACTCCCAAAGCATCCATTGTTGTTTTTTGCATATTACTCGCGTTGTCTCGCACAATTGCGTGTGCTTTCTTTAGTGGAATTTTCCACTAAACACTACTTCCACCTCTCAAAACTTTATTTTTACAAAGACTGCAAATCGCTGTGCTACTTGATTAAAAGCATAAAATACTTCCAGACCATGACCTCTTATCTGATGGTGTAACGCTCCCCCTACTGCGAAGGGTATGCGTATGACATCACAGCAGGCGGAAGTCACTGTGCTCACACCCACTGAGTGGCAGTGTGTTGGCGTTCAGCCTGAATGCTGCGAAAATAAATCTAAAATGGGGTTGATTGTGATCGATTGATTGTACAAATCGATTTAACCAGGAATAGGAGTTCCGAAAACTAAATAAGTATGTATCATGCGTGGATCAGTCACATATGGCCAATACCTGGTCTGTCTAGTAAATCTGGATTGGTGCCAATACATGCACCTCTAACTGTCAGGTGCAATATTTGATACTTAATGGCACAAACTGACACCTGTCCCTGAGATGTGGTGTTTATTTATGTAATGCTTTATAATTTGATTCTGTCACGTTTATGGCGGACATAATCGTTTGTCATGCTGTAAGTGGCACCCCGTAGTCTTTCTGATTCAGCATCTGTGTATGCAGTTCTCTGTTTGCTGGCAATTAAGGTAAGTGGGGACGTGCGCGTAGGACTATGAATTTGCATCAGTGGGAAGCAAACGGTTACACGACGTTTCTTCTGCGTTTCTGCAGGCTGAAAGCTCACCCGGACTGACGTGCAGACAGAAGGGACTGATGATGGAATTACAAACGCTACAGGACGCCCTGAAAGTGGAGATACAGATCCATCAGGTAACGGAGGCACAGCCTTTATGAAGACGTTCTCTGTTTGAGAAACGCTGATAAGGAGCGACGCCGCGGGCGTCTAATCAGGGAGTGCGGCCGGGTGATGGGGCCAGAAAAGAGTCAAAGCCTGGATGAATGGAGAAGAGCGTTAATTTTTCTTTACCATAGAGGTATCACTGGTACCCTGTCATATCTCATGATTCTGTGTATTGTTGTATTACCTGTGGAACAGCATACATTAACACACTAGTATTAGTCTGATCGTTTTGAAAAGCTGTTTGTATTTATTTAAGGAAAGAATCTCAGTAATAATGCAAAATGCTGAGTACTGATCACAAGGCCTGTGAGCTGCAAACACGTTTACTTGTCTTTGTAGATTTACTTCTCTTATTCCTCACCTGCAAATACGGCTTGGTAGAACTTATAAATTGGCATAGTTATTTAATTACAAAAGTGCTTCTAGATGTATTGGCCCCAGAACATCCCTAACTGTACTTGTCCCCCCGTTTCACTCATGAAAACATTACCTTATGATATATTTGTGCTTTTTAAGCTTGAGCGTCCATATTTGTTCAGAAGGCTTGTGTGGTTAAAAGTGCAAATTTCAGCCATTCCCTTTTTGTGTGTGGTGTTTTGCCTGAGAGAATAGGCTTTGACCACACGCTGTTCTGTGTAGATGTTTCAGTTCACAAGTCATTAGCCAGGCCACAAAACAACGTTGAGAAGAGTTTCTTGCACTGGACTACTAAGTGATCTTTAAAAAAAAAAAAGTCAAGAACGCCATTTCCAGTAATACTCTGTGTTTTAAATTGCAACTCCGTTTGAACCTGTTCATATGTGCAGGGTACCAGCAGTGTTCAGAATTTCCTCTTTTTTTTGGCTAACTTGAGTCAGTGAGGCCTGTACTTGTTCTGAGAAATTGTTGAGTCTTTTTAACAAAGTCTGTGCCCCAAACCATAACATAAGTCTCACAAGCTGTAAGTAACGATATATCAGTTTTAGTTTCGGTTCAGTTCACTGAGGGATAGTGAGATACACATGCTGCAGTACTAGTCTTTGACTGTAGGGGCTGCTGTGTGCAAAGTTTGTAGCACCTTGAAATATACTGCTGTGGAAAACGCCATACAGATAGGGTAGAACAACTATACATATTGTACTCTACATGTCACAGAATGAATCTTTCAGAATGACTCCTGTTTCCATGATATTGCGGTTCATTCAGTTTTTTCTTTTTGTCATAGAAACTAGTTGCCCAGATGAAGCAGGATCCACAGGTAAGAACCAGTTATGCACAGACCAATCAGAATGCATTTCTGCACCCTCCTCTCTCACTCTACAACATCCTGTGCATACCATGTCCACTGCACAAATCTGTCTGCGTGTCCCCTGTATATATGATTTGCTTCACTGTACACATGTGGAGCCATATATTTATGATGTTGGGATACAACCTTGGGAATTTCAGTCATGTACTTACCACGGTGTATCCCTGTGCCAGGAAGAAAATGAGCAATTGCTTAACATCAGTTTATAATGCCGTCAACGTGAAAAATGTTGAGTGTCAGGTGCCTTCGTGAAGAAGTTTTGGCGTGTTTAAATGGGCTGGATCTGCATGTAGAGCAGGGGTTCCAGTCCTGTTGGGTTTCCTCACGTTTAACACACCTGATTCAGCTTCTCCGCTAATTACCACCCAATTCTTGAATTGAACTGGGAAAGAACTAAGCTGTGTGGGACGGGGGGTTGGAGACCCCTGATAAAGAGGTTTTGGTCCTTCACTTGTACTGAAGTTAGTTTAGTGAGCTTGAGTTGAGGCTGTTAGTGGGACTAGGGAATGGAATGATGGGGGAAGAAAGGCGGTCTGGTTTGGGTCCCTCTTGTCAGGGATGGGTGCCGTTCTCATTTACTCTTGGCAAAAAGCACTTTCCGCTTTGCTTGCTTTATCTGGCAGCGTCCTTGCAGTTGAGCTGAGTGCAGGTTTTATGCTGCTGTTCTAGTAAGCTGCACATTCTACTTTGTACAAGCTCTTGCAGGCTTGCTGAGAGCCAGCTTAGGTATTACTTCCTGGTTTGATAAGTAGAGTGAAGATGAGATGGCATCTAATCATTTCCTAGTATAATAACTATCTAAATACTTCTCTTGCTCATCATCAGATGAGGACTGATTATTTAGTTCTAGTCGCCCAGCTTCGCTTGTCTAGTGTTTCTCATAGTCAAAGATTTAAATCCCCTTTCTTGGGTATACACAGAAGTGATGAAGGTACAGTATTAATTCTGTTCTTTGTTCTAGTTTGTTCATACCCCCCCCCCCCCAGGGGTGTACATTGAAGAATGCAAACAGAAACCAAAATCCATTTTTAGGCATATTTTTCCGAACTTATTTTTTTCTTCTCTTTCCTTCATCCTTTTAAGCTGTCTCTGAGTCCTTAGCTGGGGGCTAGTCAACCTGCGAGATGAGATTTTTATTTTGGACAACCTAAAAAAAAAATAACTTCGTTCGGTGCAACGGGTAAAAATGAGAATCATCCGCCGTGTGCTTCAGCTGAAATAGGGGAAGCCTTCTGTCTCTGATTGGCAGGCCAGATTCAGGCTGAAACATGTTGAAGCCTGGTAGAACCAGCAGCGGTACTGCTACAAGCCTGGCTTTCCCGCTCCTGCTCCGGAGGGAAGCTCGGGTTTCTTGTCTGAGCTTCTCTCAGAGGTGTGGGGGCGGAAAGACCCACGCTGATAGTCGGAAACGGATACACTTTCCTTATACTGTTATCTTCTGTTTGCCCGAGTCCTTCTAAACCACATCGGGGCCAAACAGAAATGCAGAAAAAGTGAAAATAATCCCCATTGAATAATGAACTTTGATTTTAATATCATAGATGTACAATGTTTCATTTATCAAATTATAAATTTTATTTTTTTCTAGATTTTTCTACATTGATGTTTGACTCTATATCGACAATTAATCTTCAACAATAGTACATTTTAAAATCAGGCTTGTTTTGACTGTAAATCTGCATAAATCACACCTCTGGGATTGTTTCATGAATATTTAATATCTCACTGCCAATTGGCTGGCAGGAAGTAGGAATTTGCTCACTGCTCTGGCAGTTCTGACTAACATATTCATATCTGTGGCATTCAGTACATTACTGCATCAAGTTTACGGTCTCAATGGGTAATTCTAAAGGAGATCATTCCAAGAAGATTTTTTTGATCACTTTCGGAAGCATGCGAGTCCCTCCTCCCTTAGAGAAACATTGTAAATCCTCAGGGAGACAGCAGCTAAAGTTTAAGTGCTTCTTAATAGTAATTCCTCATTCCCTATCACACCTGGATAGAGCACTGGGGCTAATCATTCAGGATTCACCGTGTAAAAATGCTTTAATTCTATTACTGTTTTAAGCAAACCCCCCCCCCCCCCCATTCCACCAATGGTGGAATGTGGCTGAAGTCTCTTGCTGACATACTGTGCCCTCCAGGAAGGGTGTTGAAAGATACATGCTCTAACAAGCTTCTCCTCTCATCTGCAGAACGCCGATTTGAAGAAGCAGCTTCATGAACTTCAAGCTAAGATCACAGCGCTGAGCGAAAAGCAGGTGGGTGACTGAGCCGGGGATTCTGGGAGCTTTTAATTGGCGTGCACGCACACACACGCGCGCTTGCACACACACACACACAGAGGTGTTTCTGTTGTATCGTGGCCATGTTTAAAATTCTGCCTCGGGGGGAATCCAGTGGGAGAAAGTGACAGAGATGAGGGATTAAGCTGTGTATCTGCCGGGTCCCTGGGGAGGGGCTGTTGCAACGAGAAGAGCATCTCTATTGTTCCCCCCAATTATTTTTCAGACGTTAGAGGTGTTTCTCTTTGATTTTTATTTACATGGCAGACATTTGATTAGAACATGGGTGACGTTGTTTGTCTGGGACGTCACAGCTTTCTTTTTGAGGTTACCTTTAAAAATGTGACACTCGTGTGATTATAAACTGCTGCACAAAGCTGAGTAACTAACTCTTTAAAAAATTATTCTTTTTGAACAGCTCGTAGGCAGAGGAGATAACATTGCCTCTGACCAGGAGTTTAATGTGGCATTTGATATGGGGCAGAAGTGCGGTATTTGACATAATGATAAAGCTTACTGGGAGATCAGTGTGACTGGAACATCGTTCCTTTTATTTTGGATCTTGTTTGGTGTCCGTAGTGTCACTCCTTAAAGCGGGCTGCAAAATCAGGACCCTTTTGAGATAATGCCCGTCTGCTCCAAGGTTAAGCTGTGTTTTTGCAGTGAATGACCGTCTTAAGCACCAGAAAGCTCTTAATTGTTACAGAAATCATTGATGTGATGTAAGGGGAACAGCAGGTGTGTGTGCAGCCATTTTGTGTGCCAGTGGTCTCTGCAGGGCATTGTGGGATTGCAGTACTTTATGTTGTGGGCTAGAACGATAACACATATAGGTTTCACAAGCAGATGTGACAGCGTCCAGCCAAGCTATTGCTGTCTTTCCCCAGTCCGCTGTTCCTTTACTGTCCCTGAAGTTCTCCAGCTGCATCCCATGAGGCCATTGCGCGTGATTATTGGTCCACTCAGTACTGGTCTTGGCTTAAACATTTGGCCCAGGGTAGTTTAGTAGAGAATTAGTTACATAGATTTTTGAATTTCCATCAGGCTTGAGTAGTTCCTAAATCTGATTCAGAATTCATTTCATGTATTCACTGTTCTTTGTCTTGTTGGTAATGTGCCGGTTTTACCATCTTGCATATAATCATAGAGTATTTTGTTGATGAAGTGACAATGCGCTGTGTTCTGTACCTGAATGATAAAGTCACAGTGTACCTCTGTGTGCTGCTTTGGAACTATCCTCCGTATCCTGGCGGGGATGTACTGTCCTTTCTGATACCATACAATTTCACTTGTTGTCCTCACCTTTGTACCTAGAAATTTAGGTCTTAAAATTTGTATATTTCAAATTTATGGCCGTATATCTGTAGAAGTGTCGCATTTATGCAGCGGCAGAGCCGCAGGGGCACTGGCCCCGGCTGATATGGTGAAACAGAGCCCCCCTTCCCTGTCACTCACTGATTTAACACGCCATTGGTTAATGATAAAGTTGGCCCCTATGAATTATGGCCCCACTTAAAAAAAAAAAAAAAAATCTTAGAATTGCTACTGCATTTATTATCTCTGAGGACAGGCGGGTGACTCTCCCAGGACGGCACTGTGTCCCGTTTTCAGAAGCCCTTGGCCCTCTGTGCTGGCTGCTCTGTTTATTGGGGCCTGGGAGAGTGTGACATGCCGGAAGCTACAAGTACAGCATTTGCTCCCTCTTCTCCGCTTTTGGTGCCCTGAGCAGCTGGGGGAGCCCGAGGGCTGACTCTGCACTAATAGTCTGTGAATCAGATTGGATGAAGCCTCCTGATCTCCTGCAGTGGTGTATTCATGACCTGAGAAGATTCTTTTAATAAGCCAGGTCAAGTAATACTAAGTAACCCTAAACATTTTTTTTATTAAGATTGAGACATTCAAATCCAAGAGAAGTAACTTTTTTTTATGTTTGGGGACAAGGAGTAAACGACTTTCATTTTAATTTAAAATGTTAGTGAGTACCAGCACTAATTCCTGGGCTTTTTGTGCTAGAAATTTGTGAAATATGTGCTTGTGCTGCTAATTGGCTGTTTTTTGGTTTCTCGTTCATTTTTTTGAAAGAGAAAGTGACAGAGGGCTCCTTCCTCCAGTTTGCGCTGACAGTTTGTCATACTGCAGTGTTTTTTTTTTTTTTTTAAAGCATTGTTTTTGAAACGTGTATTTTCATGTAAATTACTGTATTGTCCCAAAGTACTACAAAATGCTCCTTGCAATGCTTTCATTTTTCTTGATATTAAGGCGCACAGTGAAGTTCATCATCAGTGAGTGAATTGCCTTTGGTCAGCGCGTGTTCAGCTCTTTTCTCCTCCTGGAGTGAAAGTCTCTGCTTGAGATAAATGGTTTAGTGGGCCCTGTTTTAGCTTTATAGAACTTTACAGGCTTTTTTTTTCAGCCCCACTGTAAAGGTAACTGCTTTAGCTATGTGCTGCATTTGGTCAGATGGGATGACGATAATGATCGTGGACGCTGAGCCATCATGCCAGAAAGGATGGAAGTGCTTCCTGGTCAGTCTTTGGGTGCTCTTCCATCCCTGGTGTCCCGTGTTCCTCACTGCAGATGTTGGCCAAGAACCATCCCCACTCATGCAAAGGTGCAAAGGGACACCAGTCACATCAGTATCTGCCCCTTTTTTTTGACAACAGGAGATGCACTCAGTGGTTACTTTTGCATGCGTGATTCATGATTCGTATCTGGGGAGTAGGCTTAGCTTCTGAAACACCCTGTAACGCGGGTATCTCATCCAGGCCGCATGTGGTAAGGGCTGCAGGGATATAACGTCAGTGTTTTGGGTTGGGTTAAGATATTGATTATTAGTTTGCAATATCCCCACCCCCATTTCATCCATAATTGATTTTGAATTGATTTTGAAGTGTGTGCGGTTGTTTTATCTTTGTGCCCGTTTTGTCATTTGTCATATGTCATTTGTAAATGGCAAAGACATCAACACGACATAATTTGCCTCAGAATGAGTTATGTAGTCCTGTTTAATGGCTTTAAACCCAAAATAAAACCCAATACTTAATCTCCACATGGTTCAGACGTGGACCCAATCCCACCATGCAACCTAAAAATGTACCACAATAATTAGTTTTCAGACTGCACACTTCGTATATCTTTGTAACTATTCTTATAATTAATAATCTGTAGCTGCTGAGTGTTACAAGTAAGAAAATACCATGGCACAGATCTTATAGTAGAGGTTTGTTTTAGCTCTATAACCTGTAACCCACAGGCAAGACAGTCAGAATCAGCATTGATCCGCTTCACCGTTTCAGCGAAAATTTTTAGTATGTAGTTACTCTGATTAGCAGGTTCCAGCACATGTGATGTGGCATAAAGTGACTGTTTTACAAGGATGAGCAGATATTGGAGGATCTAATTTCAGACTCTTCCTTTTGAAAGTATGTCAGTATTACAGGGAAGGCGAGGTGGTTGTAATAGCACGCTGCGGCTGTGTCGCGGTAGACGAAGTGATGTTACTGTAGTAAATGAAGTGATGTGAGGTAAAGCTTTTAAAATTCATGTGATGGGTGTGTACTTTTAAATGTACAATGTTTTATAGCAGCTGAAGTCTTGTAGTGGTTTAACAAAGTCTAGTGTGCACTGTAGTTTGTTGCTGCCATTAGCCTGACATTGTAATGAAACAGTTGAGTATTTTGCAGTCCAATACTTAGCATTACAGCCTCCCCCCATAAGGACAAATCAGTTTCAATTACTTTTTTGAAAAATGCTGTTCATTTTCCAAACTTTAAGTGAAAACAAGTCAAATATTTGTACAAGAAAGTCCACTGCTGCCATCACAGCTGCATTGTATTTGATAACCGTAGTTACTGCTATTGTTACCGTCCTTGCAGATGCATCAATCCTGATGCCATTTTTGTGAGCAAAGAAATCCTTTTCTTTATGCTGCTGGATAGGTCACCAAAAGGATGGATGGATGGATGGATGTTAACATGCAGTAAACGTTAGACAGACTTCTCTCTATTTCAGTCCTGTGCGGCTCTTCCTCGCTGTGCAATGGATGTGGGCCACCTTTCGATATTCACAAAGGTTCCCCTGCCTTCCTGGGGAGGCCGGGTCTCTGTTAGTGCTGACACCTTCACAATGAGAACACGGGGGGGTGTGTGGGGGGGGGGGGGCAGCCGTGGTCTCTGCATTGTTCCACGCGCCGCGTGCAGACGTCAGGGCAGAGCCAGTGCGCAGGGAGTGTGCCGGAGCTCAACCGAGGCCCCTTTTGGCGGGAGGTGCCTTCTGACATGTGGCTTTCTTGAAGAGCTTCTCCTTTCGCACAAAAACACCGTGTTCTGCGAACCAGCAGAACAGGGCTTCGTGAATGTGCCAGGTCAACGAGGCGCTTGTGCATGCTTTCTGTTTTTTTTTTTTTTTTTTTTTTCCCTTTTTTTCATTTTATTTTTTTATGGTAGCATATGGATGGATATTCAGGTGAACAAAGAGGAGTTTGCTTTCTCATTTCATTCTGCCTGACTGCTCAGTCAGACAATGTACAATAAAGGAAGGTGAATGCTTTTTATCGAATAACACATTTGAGGTTGCAATTTAGCAGTGTGTCATTAGTATTGCCTTGTAATAATTGGTGGTTGAGGAGAAAAATGCCTCGCAGCTTTACAGTCCAATTTCAAAAACCAATAACTTCATTACTTTTGTAATTGCCGGAGGCTATGTGCACTTATTTTTCCAATGATTACCCTGGCAGCGTGCTAATGCTGACTGGGACTGTAGCAGATAGTGGGGAGACTCTGAGGAGAGATGTTTGTCCTGCTAATGACTTGGAGGAATGACCTGCAGCTCTGAGCCGCTGTGTTTTCCAATATGTTATGAGGACAGTTTTCTAAAACACAGGCCAAGGCTTACAAGATCTTGACTGTTATGTAAAAGTGTTTTTTTATTTTTTTTTTATTTTTATTAAATGAGCCAGCTTCCCGCGCCTGTTGTCTCAATCTTTTTAATTCATTATTCATATGAAAATAAATAATTGTGATGGTGAAAGAGCGAATTCTGTAGTGCAGTATTTTGGGGGAATTGTGTATTATTTTCACTACTGGTAATTCTGTTGGTATGTTGTTGGCTTGTGTTTACTATTCTGTTGAATATTAAATCTGTATAATAATCAGCAGCTGGCTTGTTTCCTGGCTGTTTGCCGTACTTCGTTTGGTCTGCGGTTCACTATTGGCATGATAGAGAAGTGAGAGCAATCTTGACATGGTATTTAGTGCCGGTGGAAATGCTTCAAAGAGACATTTCCTATGCTATGAAATGTAGCATGTCATTGAGTTCTGGGCTGCGTGTGTGTGTGTGCGCGCGCGCGTGTGCTTGCACACGTGTGTGTGTGTCTACATGCCCTCCTTCATCCCTGCTGTGAGATCTCTCCACTGGGTGACTGTGTGCCACGGTAAGAGACAGGAAGTAATGTGAGAGGACTGTCAACTGTGGTCTCAGTGCAGTTTGAAATCCATCAGCAGCATTTATGCAGGGGGCTGTGCACCTAAGAAAAGCCGCCGCCCCCCCTCTCCTCGTAAGCTCCGCCACTCAGGCACAGCCCGGCAAAAGCGCGGTATGTAATTAGGAGCCTCGAGGCCGCCTCGCTCCTCCAAATGATCTCTGAGCTCTTTGAGGTCAGAGATGTCATGCTGCAGCCATTTTCTCTGATGTGCCCCCCCCCCCCCCCCCCGCTTTAATTTCCTCTCAAATGCAGTTCCTTTGCCCACCCCCTCTGTCAGCACCTCCCCGTGCTGGTAAATGCCATAGTGCGCAAACCTGCTCTAAGCCCCGTTCCCTCAAGTGCCGTTTGACTGACTTTATGGAGGCAGCAATGCTACAAAGTTAAAGTAATATTTTAATTTTTTTCTGCTCTTTTTGCTGGTGCAGGAAATATTTAGGTGCATGTTGTCAAAAATAGTGTCTGTGCCCTAGAGATGTAAAGGAAGGAATTTCTTTGAAGTAGTGCTGTGCAAGGAAAGAGGCTGAATGTTTGGGGGAAGCTTGCGCTATATTTTTCCCGGTTAAGAACAAGCTGTCCTTTGGGTGCTGGCCTAGACAGGCTGCTCATGCCGGGATTTACTGTGTCCGGCATAGCGAGGCTTCTGGGATGGAGGAGGACTCTCGGACACCAGTGTGGAATGGGGAATCCAGTAGATAAACTGGGAAGGGATGGCAGTTTTTCCAGCAGTCGTGCTGTTGCCTGAGCCCCTGTGATGCTCTCTCAGCTCAGCTCCACGTACTTTCAGAGGAAGTCAAGACTGCACTGTCCCCGTCCCGCTCAGTGACAGCTGATCCCCCCCCTCGCCTCTCAGCAGTTCGCTGCTTTGCAGCTCGTACTTTATGGCTCGAAAAAGAGGAGGGGCGAGGAGAAGGGGGGGGGGGGGGGTGTAAGCGTTGAAGGCAAGCCGGGCTGGACGCGAGAGTGGTTTGTCAGGGTGGCTGAGGGCTGCTGTTGAGGGCGGGGCTCAAAAGCTCCACTGTACAGGAAATAAACTTCATCTGCAGTGTGCAGTGTGAGCTGGTCTCTCTGTGCCCTGCGTCTCCGGCTCTGCATCTGATGACGCCTTCCAGTTACAACGGGGGGGTTTGCTTAAAGCCAAATCGTGTGACATTGAGTAGCACGGTGATCCTTCATTGGTGCTATTAAATGTAATATTTACATTTGATTGTTACAAATACAGATCCAGCCAAGAGTCATTTTGTAATATGGAAGATATATGGAACATATCACTTGAAATGTGCTAATATACTGAAATTATGGTTTTGTGAGATTTTAAGGTCTTAATTATGTTTAATTATACTTTTTTTAAGGGCAATTCACGCTAAACTTTATAGTGTATAAATCAGTACATTTGGGGGCATCACACCACTTTGTGTGCTCAGAAAATGTATGAAATATAAAAAAGACAAATGTAGCTGGATCACTGTCTTTTGTCTTATATGCTGTGACTGCGCCCCCCCCCCCCCAAAAAAAAAAAAAATACTCTGAAGCTGCGCTCCTTTGATTGGTGCTAGCTGTGCTGTGTTTCACCATGTGACTTCAGTGGAAGGGGTGAATTGATTGGCTGTCAGGGTGTGTGTTAGAGTACACTGCTCATCTGTGATGGGGGGGGGGGGCGGTGTGTGCTGATGTTCTGAAATTCGGTACGCTCAAGGCACGCTGCGGGGCGACATGGACAACGAACGCTTCAGAAATATTTCAGATCAATGAATTAATGACGCAGTAAATGGGAGAGTGCGGGGGGGGGGGGGGGTGTCTAGGGGCTGTGGGCATGAGAACTGCCTGAAAATATAGCTATATTGCTATGATGCCTCATATTCTCACAAATTATACAGATTGATAATATAGTGTTGCTGCAAACCATGTATAAAATTGTCCCAGCCTATATGTATCAGTGAGAGAGCGGAAAGGTGTTCAGTTAAAGTATTTGCAGCCTCGTCTGCACGGTACCATGTATAGTCTGTGTTTGCTTCATAAATGAGATTCATGCAGATGGCAAACCTTTGCCCCAGCCATTGGCTAACTTAATCATATATACAGCACTCTGCTCAAATGGTGTTGGGCTGATTTTAACTGAATTTAGCTGCCAAAGCTTTTAGTGTAGCTCACGCATCTAAATTTAGCCTTTTCAATCTTCTGCCGTTTCACCGCACGGTTTTGTGTTTCTTAAGTCGAATGAACACAGTGGTCTGTCTCAGTCCACTAAGCTGTTTGCTTCTCCTTCCTGGTAGCACTGAAGACACCCCTCCCCCATGGAAAAAGAGATTGTGCTCCTTTTTTTTTCCTCTTTCTTTTCCCTGCATTAGATCTTGCGCTTTTTCCTTTTGTACGCTTTTCTAGGGGAGTAAAATGCCCACTTTCAGCTCAGTGAAACACTGTGATTACATAGCGAGTTCTTTTTCAGAACTGCACTTTTTTGTATTTTCTCGTACTTAATAAATGTGCCAGCTAGTGAATATCTTGCTGGTAATTACTAGGTGTGTGTGCTAGCCTGCAAATACATTTGAACCATGTCACTGGATAACTTGATAGGTGTCCATGGCAACACTATTTGCAATTCTTCTGAGAGTTCTGATCACCCTTTTGTTATTCCTAAGATGATGTCATTTTTACACCCCCCCCCCTTAAGAAAAGTGTAACATGTCCCCAGCTTTCTTATAAATCCTTATTTCAGGTCATGTGAGTTGATGAAACTATTCTGTTGCTGTTACCTCCATGTTGTTTATTAAAAAGTTGTGTGATTCTGTATTTATAAAAGGAAAAAAATATGACCGTAGCTTATAAATAATTGAAATAACCTTTTGTATATGATATACTGAGAATTGCACTGTGTTTGTAATTTACTTTGTGGGGTCCAGATTTCCTCTGTAAACCTGTAACTTGGGGGTATTTTTTTGACCCCCCACAAGGATGGCCGCAGTTTTTAAAAATCTGTGAATTCAATCAAAAAACTAAAAACGCCAAGAGTCTTGTATTTTGTTTGGCTACTTGTCGTTAAGGTTAGGGCTGGGTATGGGTTAAGGTCATCATAGTTCGGATTAGGGTTATACCCTTAGAAATGAATGGAGTCCCCATAAAGATAAGAATATAAGTGTGTGTGTGTGTGAGAGAGAGAGAGAGAGAGAGAGAGAGAAACACACACTATGCATGATGTGTGTTATGTTGTAATATAAACTGCTATCAACACTGAAGGTCAGTATCGGGCAGATGATGAAATGAATCTTCAGACG
Organism: Paramormyrops kingsleyae; assembly: GCF_048594095.1. Classification (NCBI taxonomy): domain Eukaryota; kingdom Metazoa; phylum Chordata; class Actinopteri; order Osteoglossiformes; family Mormyridae; genus Paramormyrops; species Paramormyrops kingsleyae. Next base: position 23,951,520 of record NC_132807.1, read on the forward strand.
GCAGCCAGCTTTCCACAGCACGAGCCTTAGTCTTTCCAGATCAGGGCAGATTTGCGGTTCTGTCTCTTGTGTTGTGCACTGATATCTGACCTCTTGTTTTCATCATCACAGTGCCGCTCTTAATGCTGCCCAGAAACGCTCATTCAGATGCAAGGTTATGCGAAGTTCAAGCGGAACTTGGCTCCAAAGCAGTGTGGCCAGTTTGTCGAATACTGAGAGAGTGTCATTTAAGTTCTTCTACAAATCACTCAAAAACATGATAGATAGATTTGTAAATATCATTGCTCAGGCATTGTATATGAATTTGTAATCATGAATTGCCACACATGAGGCAGTATCATTTTTTAAGCTTATTTTGTGATATCCAGCTTTCTGAATTTCACTCTCTGTGCTTGTCTCCCTTTTGCTGTGAGAACTTGTTCCTTCTCGCTGCTGTATGGTTCAGTTTTACCATGTGGACAGTAGATGCGTGTAGGTGTCTAGTACTCAGCTGCAGTGAGGCTGTATAATTAAGTCTTACCGGATGCAGCTCGGTCAAATCCATCTCGCTTGGTCACACAGCTCAAAAATGGCTTATTAATATGAGTTGATTCACAAACTGCCATTAATTGGTAGTAAAACGACAAACCGTTTTTACGAGTGGTTCCGTTTTCTACTGGTTAATTATCAGCCACACCATTCGTCAGCTTAAACCAGCCAGCTGTTTTTATTCTGCTTCGCTTGGTGCTTGTTCGCTCTTCATTTGGTGCTCGTTCGCTCTTCGTTTGGTGCTCGTTCGCTCTTCGTTTGGTGCTCGTTCGCTCTTCGTTTGGTGCTCGTTCGCTCTTCGTTTGGTGCTCGTTCGCTCTTCGTTTGGTGCTCGTTCGCTCTTCGTTTGGTGCTCGTTCGCTCTTCGTTTGGTGCTCGTTCGCTTTTCGTTTGGTGCTCGTTCGCTCTTTGGTGTTTGTTCGCTTTTCGTTTGGTGTTTGTTCGCTTTTCGTTTGGTGTTTGTTCGCTTTTCGTTTGGTGTTCGTTCGCTCTTCGTTTGGTGTTCGTTTGCTCCTCCCCGAAGTATGCATCTGCACGTTTACTGTTTGGCTCGAGTGATCCTGCTGGTAGAAACTTTGCAGATGTACTTCATTTTCATCACCTGAGTATGACCCCGCTGCTGGTTCTCAGGTTCAGGGTGTCAGCCCACGTGTCCTGCTATAAGTCCCCGAACTGCTGAGCCCACTGCTGCGGCGCTCTATAATAAGCATGACTAAGCATTGGCACAGCCCGACCCTGCGTTGCAGTTGAAAGCCAGTTAACAATGTACTGAAATCAGCCTTGGGACAGACATCGGCTGTTAGTTCTCGGTTATCAGACTGGAACCGTTAGAGGATGAGTTTGGGTCACAGCTTGTCAAAATAAAGGCGTCTTTCAGACGCATCCTTTACCAACGCCAGTGTGTGGAAAGGGGTGGGGAGTGTCCGTTAGTCAAGAGGGTGCAGTGCCTTGCTGTGGAGAAATGCATAACTGCAAGTCGCTTTGTCCAGTTCGATGTTTGTGCTTGAACTGCCCTGTGCTGAAAAATACAGGACAAGTAATATGTAGATGTTGCTAAGAGAGATTCTGCAGAAGCTCCTTCAGCTGCTTCCGGCATTCACCAGCCAATCTTTTTTGACTGCTGGTACCTGCAGGGCTTCAAAGGTTTTGAAAAAGGGATTGTTTTAATAGTTTTTCTTGTGGACTTAATTGCAAATGGCAGGAAAGACATCTTTGCCCATTTTGAAGGCGATATTTTGATAGTGAGGTGTAGTTAAATTTTAAAGTCTGTTGTGAGCACTGAAGTGGTTTAATCAAGTTGCTGTATTCAGTGTGGCCTTTGTGAAGTAACATTTTAAATTGTCTTAAAGAGTTGGAACTTCAGTACTAGTGAGGTATGGATGACCTGGTTAAAAGCTGAGTATTCGTATGCAAAATGCCTTATTATATTCCCCTGGAAAACTCAAATCCTTCCTATTGGTTGGCTGTGTTATGAGAGCGGGGGAGTTTACCGCACTGAAATCTGGGATTGTCTCAGTTTTCACACTGAGAACTGGGTGAAGGACATAAAGGCCAGTCCACTCTCTGCCCCAGTAAGGGCTGTAGAGGGAATCGGTACCATTTGCATTGGAGTCTGCTTATTTTGAATTTGCAGAAAGGCTTATGCTTGATAGATGTGCTTTCTGTATGGTTTTTCTGCAGTGAGTGTGTGTTGTTTTCGCTCATTTGCCCTGGGGTTTGATAGAGGGGACACAGCTTTCCCAGACTTGGGAGGTTAGCTTTGAGCTAATAAAGGCCCCTTTGACTCGCCTTCCGTCCTTTTGATAAAACATCACAATCTCTGCTGTTTGGCGTCCCCTCAAAGTGGCGGCCAGAGACGAGGGGGATCTGGGTCCAGCTAGCAGCCTTTTCAGGGCCCTCGTGGGACTGGCAGTCCTGAGGCCCGTGGAAATGGGGCCCCTCTCCCCCTTGCCAGGCTGGCATAACCGGGCCCTGACCAGCTGTGAATCCCTGGATCTGACGCACTGCCCTGGGCCACTCAACATCTGGAATCGTGCTGCACTCGCACAGCGTCCAAGGGACCAAACGGCGTTCAAAAGCAAACTGTAAAATTTAAGCTAAAGCAGTTTCACGATTAATTCACATTTGGATGTTTCATATCTGTTTGGGCCACAATCACGGGTCGCTCTCAACCTTGCGGCCGCCTTCCATTCGCTTCTGCCTTCGCATATGTGTCGTATGCAAATAAGGGCTCTTCCCTGCATCTCATTAGCTTAATTGCTGGCTGGGCTGGTATGATTAGTCTGTTTGACTTGCTTGTGTAATTACCGGGCTGCTTCCCCGCAGTCTGCCGCTACCTGCAGCTATAAAGTGCCTGTTTCTCGCGCTTTCAGCCGGACGTTGGCCCAGAAGGATCCTATTTGGCCTGGAGGAGAGACCAGGCCTTTGACACAGCTTTAGCACTCAGTAATTGCTCTCTCTGTTGTAAGATCTTCAGTGCGGGTCCCAGCCCCACAGGGGGGACCCAGGCGGAGGCTGCTTTGCCTCCCCTCCTTCTCTGGCCACCTGTGGGTTTGGAGCTGGTCTCTTACTGGCGTAATACATTATGAGGATTCTCTGAGCCTCTCAGCTCTGCTGTAACATGCGTTTTCTTTCTTATTTCCTGTTTCCTGTTGCTTTTTTCCCCTGCAGTTAACCTTATTAAAATATTAGACTTGTACATGTAAATGATGATGATTAGTCCAGGAAGCTGCACGTGGATGGTGTCGGACGTGATCTGTATTATGATCATGTCATTTTTGGTGGACAGATTTGGCATTAATTATTATTTTTTTTGCTCCTGTAATGACGGCACATGCCCAGGTGTTTCTTTTATCCCCCCTAATTATTTTGGTGTGTGTTATTTTTAGAAGCTTGCTACACTTTATTGGTCAGTTGTGTAAAATATATTTTAATTGCTGTTGTGAAACTGTGCTGTAGTTTCCAGCAGGAGCCGGTTCGCCATGCGGGTCGCAGCCCCCCGGCGGGGCCCTGAGCTCACACCCTGCAGGGTAGGTGTGGGGGGCGTGCAGGTGGGGCCCCTGGGAGAGATGCTTTACACTCAAACTGCTGTCAGCACCTGGACCACTGAAAATTTACCAGCTACTAATATACATCATGTTGATTCCTAAAACATTAATGTAAATTATGCCATTATCTTACCTTTATCTGGAGCTTATTTTTTTATTATTTTTTTTAATTAAATGTATTAAAGCTGGTGACAACTGCATACATTTAAACCTGGAGATAATAAATTGCCTTTATTATAAACCAACAAAATGTCAGATGTGGAGTTGATTTGTGAGTACTGCTTGTGATAGTTTGGCATTTTAAAAAGCCCTTTCTCATCATGTTTAATGCAAATCGCACTGTCCAGTTTTATTTCTCTTTCTCGCACCATGTCTGCACATCGCCGGCGGTCGGCTACTGTGGTTTACAGCAGGGTTTTGTAATTTCCTCTGCCGCTGTTTCAGTGCTGACACGTGTGGGATTTGCCTTGACTGTTGCTGGATCTGGACATTCATTTTTTTTTTTTTGCTGCTATATCATCCAGTGCAACTCGTCTGACAAGTGTACAGGGAACTTCCTGCGTGAAAGGTCTTTGCTGGAACGCCACTGGCCTGCCTGCTATTCAAACCTCGTCCCAGATGTTGTTAAATGCATGTTCTGGTCGGCCGTTTGTGGTTTCAATGATGTCATCATCAAATATTTACATGCCTTCTGGTCCATGATGGCCCGTGTTCTCACAGCGGTGTGTGCCATCATAGCATAGGTCCTTTCATATATGACGTGTGAGAGTGCATGCAACACATTTCAGTAATTGGGGTATGAACGACACACTATTCATGTGCATAACACACTGGCAGTTCTGTACACACTTGTGGTTCGAACCCGACTTTCTTTGCTGTTTCTGTTTTTTGCTGTCAGCTATAGATATTTACTTTATATGAGATGTTGGAAGCTACCAGGCTGAAATGTATTATTCCACTTGCAATAAATGCTATTGGGTATGTTCAACATATAAAGACCTGGAGCTGGTTGCATAAAACACCCTTAAGTCTTCTCTTTAAGGTTTCTTTAAAATGTTCACTTAGGTATTTAGGTTTTTCCCCTTATCTTGGTCATATACTTAAGGAATCCCTTAAAGATCCCTTAACAGTTGCACAAAAGACCTTAAGAACCAAAGTAAACTTAAGGTACCTCTGACTGTATCTTAACCACAACATGGCCAAGTTAATGGCAATAAATGAAGAAATTTAACACATCCTGAGAAGAGTGTTCCACGACTGTGAGAACCCAGTGGAGACGATTAATGATGAGTGATTATGTTATTTTATTTATACGGCCTGCCACATGTTTATAATCTCTTATTAAATCTGGATAGCAGGTCGATCTTTCAGCTTCACAGGATTAAAAACAGTTTAACGTTATCACACTAATAAGCGCTGGTAAGTTTCACCCTGGGTACCGGCAATATTAGACATTAGTACATCGGTTACAGAACGAATTTTCTGATCCAGAAATATGGAGTCACGTGCAAAAATGCATTTAATGTGAGATACAACAATAATTCCATCTGCTCATTTTTTCCTATTACCAGCTGCTTCTCTTTCCAGTACTTCTGTGTATCTTCCACATTACCACCAGTGCTTGTCATCAAACCCTTCACTAGTTCTTCACTGCAGGTCGAGCAAAAAGTACCTGCACACAGTGAACACGATGCACCAGGGGGAACAAACCACATTCTCATCAGATAATGATGCAGTGGGGAAGAAATCCAGACGAATATATATTTCAGACGAATCATATATTTCATTAAGTGATAATAGGTATCATGAGCAGGCGTGAGTGCAAGCAAGCAAATGGTCTCGATGAAAACTACAACTTTACTGCTGTAAAATGTCGTTCAATGCAGTACATTTCTTAAGGTTTTTTCTTAACTAAGGAAACCTTTTAAGGGACTCTGTGCAACACCCTTACATAAATCCCTTAGCCAAGGAGAAATTAAACCTTAGGTTTTCCGGTGAAGCATGACACTTTAAGGGGTTTTGTGCACCTGGCCCCTGGAATTGGAGAAAATCAATATGTACTTGAGATCAGTGTAGTATCTGCAGTTTACGTCTCACACCTTTATGTTGCATGTAATGTAGGGAAGGTCACGGGTTCAAATCCCATTCTCACATCCAACGTGCAACATCTCCGTTGGGCCCTTAAGTGGGGCCCTTGGCTCCCTGCAGAATGGTCCTGGGGTACTGGATGGACAGCTGTCCTTGCACTCAGACCCCAGCCTTTGCCCTCGCCTCTGTATGTGTGTATGTCTTTGAAAGAAGGAAGATGGGCATATGTGGGGGCATGTGGCAAATGAAGTGTTTGTTCTCTGTAGCACTGAGCTTTTCTTGTCCCCTCCCCCCCCGTAGAAAAAGGTGGTGGAGCAGCTGAGGAAAGACCTGCTGAAGCAGGAGCAGCCGGCGGCGGTGGGCACCAAGCACGTGCTGCAGCTGGATGGCAAGGCGGCAGCGCTGCCAGTCAGCCAGGTCCCGCTCTCCCTACCGGCACCCAACCTCAGTGCTCAGCAGGTAGGAGGCCGCGCTGTATGCCCCGGGCCCTCTGAGGCACCATCCGTGTCGGGCGGATGGATGGATGGATGGGAAACGGGCACAGCTCTTTTGTAAAACATCGCCTCGTACTTATCTGTCAATGTATAAACCAGTGTGTGTAGCAGCTTATAATGACACACGGCTAAAATTTTACTACGTGCATCACTGCCTTATGTCATCCTATGTCATGATGTCATAGGCCTGCTTTGTATCCTTTCCATGTCCATGGTATGATACCCATGGCATTATGCTGTTTCAGTGTTCCCCTCCTCGCGGGTTATATGACAGTTTTACTGCATCATGTCACCCCCTGCCGTCTAATTCAGGCTCGCTTTGTGATGTCATGCTTCACTGACTCTACCATTCTGATGTACGCTGATGTAAACCATGATGTCATATCCGTCCGTTTTAATACAATGGTCACGAATTTTTGCTTCCCTCTGAGCTCAGCTTCATCTCCTGTCTTCATGCCACATCATGACTGGCTGTTTTTCTTTATTAGTATTACTTTGTTAGTCGGGGTAAGTAGCGTCTGTTTACGAATAAAGACAGAGCCGCTAAATGCAGGTGACTGTCTAATAACTTTGACAACTGGAGCCAGGTTGCCACACGTTTTTCAGGTGCCGTCCGAAAGAAAGAGAGAAAGGGAGCGAGAGAGAGAGAAGGAAAGAAAGAGAGAGAAAGAAAAAGGAAGGAAGGACACTGAAGAGGGGACCCAAAAACTCGGGGAGAGAAAAAAACTGTCAGAGGGTCCAAGGTCGACTGGCTGCCGATTCGCTCTGGGCATAACAGGATAGATAACAGGATGGCTTACTTCAATAATCTAAATGTGTAAACTGAGGTGAAAAGTCCAATCCAAAGTCTGCCAGTGAGTTGGTTATCGGTGCGGGTCCGGTTAGTTCTCTGAGTCTGCAGATCATAGGCCGTACCCATGATGTTGGGCCACCATCACTGAGAGCAGGCCGGGACGCCCTCTCAGCTGAGAACGGGTCTGAGGCGCCACGTCTGACAGCTGGGGACGCATCTGGGCCGAGGTCCAGCCGGCTTCCCCCCAGCGCCCCTGCCAGGGTCTCCCCAGCGGTGCCACTGAACAGAGGAACGGCGTTTCATCAGGAAAGCAGCAGCCTGGCAAGGGCTCAGCCTGCATTTGAAAGCGGCCTCTCTCAAGTGGGCTGAGAGGCGGCGGCGCACACACACACCCCGGCGAGATCTGAAGGGTCTCTCTCTACTTCATAAGGCTTCTGAGGCTGGCAGGCTCTCGCACAGAAGCCTGCTTCCTTGATTCAGTGTGGGATACAGAAGGCGGCTGGTGCGTGAAACAGCCCAGCTCAGCGAACATCCAGCTGAACGTTTTTAGCGGCTGTCTGCTAGCACTTTGGTCGGCAAAGTGGCGCCATTTGTCATATCTGCTGTCTTTTCGGCGCGTGTCATGATCGATGACCAAAGCTAACTCGTTATATTTGGTTACAGTTTCTCTTTGTAACGTTCCCATTCAAGGCTAGTGTCACAAAATACATTTCATCAGCTGAGAATTGTATGTTGCTAGTTAGTTCTTCGCAATATTTTTGGCAGCCTTACATTTTAGGCAAATCATGTATTATCAGAAATAAGTGGAAAATAACTAGCTTTTAATCACTGGAATTTTATTTGGATATCGAAAAAATCATGGTTACACCTTTCTGTGGTCGTTTCTTTCACTTTTCAATTGAGTTTGTTTTATTTATTGAATGTTTGCAGAATTCCTTCCACCATTAGAGGTTTTCAGGTCTTTGCAAAGCTTTTTAATCTGAGGGATTCTTGACTGCTCCGTGAGCAGTTCGTTTCCTAACTCTTGTCAGTGGTGGAATCTGGGATGCCAAGGTCGTGTGGCCTTTCGAATGTATATGTTTGGTGATTAGAGTTTCTGTCGTGGTGTCCGACAGCTCCTTTGTGTTCATTATTGTCAAAAAGAAAAAGGGAATCAGTACGATTTTTAAAGATTGAAATATATCACTGCTTTATTCATGTAATGTGAGTACTGGTGGTTTTTCACAATGCAAATGAGAGTCCAGTTCTTATAATCATACTAATTTGGCTTATGCCAATGCACTGTCATGGCAACTTCACAATTTTATACTATTTCCAAACATTTCTTTTTAATTCTCATTGCTGATCCCGTATCAGATCAACGACTATTTTCAGAAGGTACTGTATATACTACAGGTGGAGATTTCAGGTCCAGAGAGTACAAATTCAGACCAAGATTTTGTTTCAACCAGCCAGTTGAGTGACTGTGACTCTTTATACTCAACTGGCTAGTTGAAACAAAATCTTGGTGTAGATTTGTACTCTCTGGACCTGAAATCGCCACCTCTGGTACATAATATACCAAAAAGCATCAGTGTCAGTATTGGCCAGTGCTATATTTGTTGTATATTTATGAAGCAGATTGGTTGGATATATTTATTCTTTCATGTAGGTTTAATCAGTTGGAATTTGAAATGAAGTTTACACCATGTCTGATCCATCCATTTTTTTTTTTTTATTGTCATGGTTGCTCTCATGTAGACTTACTATCAAAACTACTGCTTCGTGTAATTATTAGGTGAGTTATTATTCCTTACCTGTAGAACATGTATGGATATTCTACTTGATCGTGATTGTAATTTAAGCATCTTTATGCACATCTGCTTCATATAATGGATTGTATGTGAAAAATATTGAGTTTGAGTGTTTTTAGAGAACAGTGGAATAACGTGGAAACATGAGACTTCAGCACATATCCGGCAAAGGTCCGGGGTTTTCCGAGCAGTTAGTCCAGCAGCACATTCCCTCTCTGTCTGTTATAGATGCCGTGGGCCGTCGTCCCATCCTTTGTGAGTGAGGTTTCATGGTTTCTGCTCTCATTGTGATTCCCATCAGGAGCCTGACATTTTGAGTGTTCCCATTGAAAAGGACAAGCCTGATTAGCTAGGATTGCCGGCTGGAACGTCTCGCTACGTCTCCACGGCGCGTCTGAACAATAGGCTGCAGAGGGAGTAGCGATCCAGCACCTACCTCCTTAGCGGCAATTTGCGTTTAAGTTCTTTTTGTTTATATGGTGTTTTCCGAAGCACTGGGATTGACTGGAGTACGACGACACTGGTGATTCGCTGACAGATTTTCTAGGGAATGACTTAGGGTTCACGTTTTTGGTTTCATTACCTTTACAGTGCACTGCCACTGAGAAGTGTGCAAGATCTGTAGCAGACTCACTTCCTGTAGCTAGATTCTAGGAAGAATAGTAATTCATCTGTGACTGTAGAACAGTATTTCCCAATCCAGTCCTCAGGGACCCACGGCCGGCCCGTGTTTTTGCTCCCTCCCAGCTCCCCACCAGACAGTCCACAATTTTGCTGGGAGCTCGGAGGGAGCATCAAAAGTGGCACTGACTTTTTAACGAATTGGGCTTTATGTAGTATAGTGTCCAAATTAAGGGTAACGCTTTTGTATATGCCGGTTTACCATAAAATATCTCTTGGGGGGGGGTGTTTTCAACAGAAAACTCACAGGCTGGGGAAGAACTGGCCTGTTTCAAAGAATGCGATTGAGTGGCGCTACTTGAAAGTTGAGTCCATAAAATGTGTAACTGCATTTGTCGTTTATGCAAAAGTATATAAAAATGTCTTAATGGTGGAAGACTGCATCTGTGGCTCAGTGATCATGTGGTCAGGGAGAGGGCTCTGATTTGTCAGCACTTTTAATAAATATCATCTGTTCTTTTAAAGTACAGAAAAACAAAACCAATCCAGTTATATTCTTTCACAGTGGCTTAGTCTCTTTTCCTGTCCACGTACTGCGCTGAAAAAAATGCCAGACTTGCCTTAAGCGAGTCTTTTTGCAAACAGGCAGTTTCTAGCTAGATACTTCGGTTCTGGTTATTAATATGCATTTTTCTTACTGTTATGGCAGACAGAATAAAACCCTGTTTGTTTGAAAGTTGAGTTTCGATTCAGATGTGTACATCATTAAAGATCGTCTCTTAATTTGCTGCCACTATAATTAATGAGGGGGAGCTGTGAGGTCAGCAGCAATGAGTGAGACGTTGCAAAGGTAAAAGCATATTAATGTGCTTGCACACTTGGGCTAGCAGAGTTAAGCTACTTCAGCACCAAGTACAACATATGAATGCAATTTAGCAGTTGGCTATCTCTGTAGGATTGCTTTTAATGAAGCATGGGGATTCCATGTTAATGGTCTCCCTTGAAGATGTATGCATGTAATTAACTGCACAGATTTTCCTGCACTTTCATAATTTCACAAATCAAATTGAACGTTATTCCTGGCGGTTTCTACAAATGACGGATTTCTGTGGGAATAGTTGGGTGGATTTTCTTTTCTTCTTCTTCACATGGTGGGTTCTGTGATTCTGGCAGTGTGACACATTATATTGATTATGATGAATGGTTCTAATGCGTAGGCTTGGTTGTTGTCTTGGTGTACTGTATCTATGCATGTCCTAAATCCAGCCTGTGTTTGTTCCTTTGCAGAAAACTTTGACGGTTACCCCTGTCATTGCCACGAAGACGCTACCTCTGGTGCTGAAAGCTGCTGCCCCAGCAAGCCCTGCTTCCATTGTGACACAACGGCCCACAGTTGCCATGGTCTCTGCCATCAGCAGCATCCCAAGTGCAGTGAATTCCGAGGCACAGAATGCGCCCGTCAACCTTCAGGCACCCAACAAGCTGACCAATCAGAGTGCAGAGGGTGTGCGACCATTTTCGAAGAATGCTGTTGTAGTAAGTCCCGTCCTGTGCCACAATTTCTCAGAACAGTTTGCTTACCATGCATGTGTTACCTGTCGGATCGCCTTAATGTTAACCAAAGGCGGACGAAATCGTGTTTCACAGTGTTATTTGCATGAACCTGCGAGGAGACAAGATTCATAAGCACATCTGAAATCTTTGGATGCCAGTTAAGCACAGTGGTGTTGCATGAAAAGATTTTAGCTTGTATTTTTCTGTTATGTTTTGAATGTCCGTCATGTTGCACGTGATATGGGATGGTTTGGCACGTAGAGCTCCACCGATCATGATTATTTTTTTGTTCTGATTTAACATTAAAAAATTATTCTAATTAAAAAAAATATATATATATGCTATTAGAAACTTCTTTTATTGAAACTTTTTAATTGAAAAGAAAAGCCATAAAGTAGAGTTAAGTTGTAAGGAGTAACTTAACACTGAACATTTGCTGGTCATTGCTGTAGTACAATAAAACTCTTGTTTGCTTATCTCATAAGTGTGACACATATAGCTGCTCTGCCACATGACATTTGTAGCATTTTTACCTAATTGTTACACTAACCAGTTACATGAGACTGTTCAAAAATACAGCACATCATTCAGTAATGTGACGTTCGTGTAAGCCTCTATTCAGGTACTGTGCACATTCACGTAACCCAATATGCTTGTAGATGTAGACTGTGAATTAATATTTCTACAATTTAATGTAGACCACACACTAAGGACAGCCACCATTGTGTACCAGTAACATATTTACAAGAAACAGCACAGAGAGGCTCTGTGCGAATTATTCCCTTTTACATTGTACCCGCTGATTACTAGGATATCTTGATGAAAATGGCAGGAAACGATCATCAGAACTGAGGTAGAATTGTCAGCAATGGATGTTGATTATTGACCTTATCAGTAAAGTAGTGGCTTAATTCTTTTACACAACAGTGCCACTGATGCCAAGAAGGCCCTGTATCTATAACGGTGGGTCGGTTGGGCTCTAATGGTATGGAACAGCATGACGGGTTCGGTTCACTCTGCTGTTATAAACGGCATAACAGGTTTGGTTCAGTCTCTGCTCTTTTATGAATAGTGGTTTCACCGCAGGTACAGCCCACCTCCACCGCCCAGCCTATCAAAGTTCCTCAGTTTATCCCTCCTCCCCGACTGACGCCTCGACCCAACTGTCAGCCGCAGGTTCGTCTCCTTGGATACACACCCTTTCTTCCCTTATGTTGCAACCGGGAAGGGTAAAAGCAGACTCTGTCTCTAGAGGGCGCCGTGTCCCCGTGCAGAGAGAGACTGCAGCCTTTGGAGTCTAACCCGGGCCTGCTTTTATGTTTCACACCAAATATTTAAATATCCATAAAATGCCGGATGTTTTGATTTATATGTGCACTTTGAAAGGGGAAATACGTCACAAAGAGCAGGAATGGGGTAAAATCCCTCTGCTTTTGCTTTTTTTTGGGAAGTGTTAGAAAGTGACATTTTTGCTTATCTAGTTTGGAACGCTCGAGAAAGAGGAGAGAAAATTCTAATTCTCCATAATGTTCTGGAAGAGATGGAGGACAGAGAGCCCTGTAGGTTTTCAAAAGGGAAGAAAAAAATATTAAATGTAAACGAGTAATCAAAGGTAGTAAGTAATGTGCTGTTGTATGAACACTAGAGAGCCACTGACCACCAGGGTCAGATTTCGTGTTTGTCTTTGTGTGTTTGTCTTTGTGTGTTTGTGTGTATTACATTGTGGAGACCAATGTCCCCACAATGTGATTAAAAACCTGCTATTTTGACGTTGTGGGAAAACTCACTCGAGTGCAATCAAAAAAACCAAAAATGCAAAAAAAAAACAACAAAAAAAGAGAAAAAGAACAAAAGAAGAAGAGTTCTTTGTTTGGTTACTTATGGTTAAGGTTAGGGCTGGGTAGTGGTTAAGCTCGTCATGTTAGATTAGAGTTTTCCACATGGAAATGAATGGAGAGTCCCCACAAAGATATAACTACAAACCTGTGTGTGTGTATGGTAGCTAATACACTTAATTCTGATACCCCTGGAGGGAGCTTAGATCAAGACAGCTGTTTGATTTATTTGTACTGGAAAGAGGGGGTTAAAAAAAACCTCAATGCAAGTAAAAAAAACAGATACTTGACCAGACTTTTGCCCAATGCAGTGTTGTCCAGAAATTTGGGTATTTTTGCTTGAATCTGTTTCTGTGTAAATAATTTAGGAATTTAGGTAGGGTTGTTAAACATCCTTCAATGTGAACAATTTAATGATGAAATGCACTCACTTCCTTTTTAATGTTTTAGCCTTAGTGGGGTTTATCCTGTTTGCTTATAGCTGGTGATAATTCTGCTGTCCAGCTTTACTAGATGAACTTAGAGATACTGATGGCTGCAGGTGTTTCTGCAAGACAAATTCATAAACACATCTGATCAAAGCAAACCATCATCTTATTTCACTATTAATCTAGTTTGGGTTTTCCAGTCTGGTCCAGATCCAGTGTAGAGTTTTCGCCTGCTCGAGCCAGATGGAGATCTCTGTCAGAATGGGATCCAGTGCAGTGGTATGACCACAGTGTGTCACGACAGGCTACACATTCCCTAGTATTCCTGGCCGTTATTGGATGCCCCTGCTGTAAATTCACAGCTATAATAGTAAAATAGTAGGTTTCGCGATTTCTTCCAAGTCATTTAAGAATCCATGCTTATAGCAAAAAATAAAATAAAAATATCTGCCCATATCAGCTTGGTGCCCTCTTTACCTCTTAAGTCATTTTAATTAAACAGAATTTACTGTAGATGTCCCGCAAAATAATTTTTTTATGTGCAATAGTCCTGATCTGGCATTTATTACCCACGGCAAATGAGAGTAATTTCTCAGATTTATTTAAATTTACCTTGAGCTGTTAATAGAGCTGTAGTCAGCCGTGTCTGCTGTACTCTAGAGAATTATCATCAAATTTGCACAAAATTGTTCTCTCCTGTCTCTGAACAACCCATCTGACGTGATATATGTAACGTTGCAATTTGGTCCAGAAAGCTTCTGTCCTGCTGAATATATTCACCCCTAAAATTTTAGGCACCTGTCAATAAGAGTGAAATTGTATGAACAGAAGAAGAGGAAGCATGATAATGAAGTGTGTTATAATGTCATCAGTTCTTTTTCTGAACTGCTTGGTTTCACTAACTCCTCCACTGATCTCAGTTCTGGGGTGGGGTGGGTTTGGTCCTACCTTATCAGCCGCCCTGATCTATTTTGGGTTATTGTGCTTCAAAACAATGCCACTAAAACCTTCATTCTTGGATTTTTCTTTTTCTTTGATTTGATTTTTCTGTAAATGAGGACAAACCAGACACAGTGACCCCTGAACTCCGGGTTGGACGCATGCGTTTTCTCATGTGTTCTTACTGTTCGGCAGTGAAGAGGAACTGGAACCAAAAGCCCTCGATGTAACCAGTCAGGGAGTCTTATGTATTGTCTGTTGTTGCTTGTGTGTGGCTGTGGAATCTTCAGTTTGATCCTGTCTCACTGCGTGCCTGCGGTCGCGTTTTAGCCTCTGTCCACCCGCTTCCCCTCTGCTCCAGTTTCCGTTCCTGTCATTGTGCCGTTAGCTCCTCACCCCGTCCAGTGCGCCAGCCGTACAGCGTGTTTAAAGCACCGTCTGTCTGCGTTGTTTAGCCAAAATCTCCATCATCATCCGGTGGTAAAGCTCTATACAGACAAGGGGGAGGTGGGGGAAGGAAGGTGAGGGGAGGACGTCTTTGGGGCAGTTTCCTTGGCAGCCTGCTCCTTCAAGGGCTTCAGGATAAAAACCTGGTTGGTTCATGTGGAGCTAAAGCAAATGAAGATCTCTTCTGATCTGATCTAGAGGAAGCTCCCAGGACGTTACACGCTATAGTGTTCAGAGCCTTCTGAGTGGTTGGGCGTGAAAGGTCTGCCAGAGCTTGCCAACAGGTTACCTCGAGGAAGTCCTGACCTTCCTCTTCTCCGCCTCCTCTTCCTCTTACTCATCCAGGTCCGGCCTAAGCCCGTTGCCCCGAACAATGTGCCCATCGCCCCGGCTCCCCCCCCCATGGTGTCAGCGCCCCCTCTGCTGCAGCGGCCGGTCATGCTGACCACCAAGGTGACCCCCACGGGTCCCATCCACCAGGTGCGCATCGTCAACGGGCAGCCGTGCGGCGCCATCGCCAAGACGCTGCCCGCCGGCCAGCTGACCAGCATCGTGCTCACCACTCCGACCACCGCCCACCCGCCAGCTCCCCAGGCCGCGCAGCCGAGTGGCCCCTGCGGCGATGCCAAGGTGGGGGGGGGACTGGGAATGTGCGACTAGGGAGTGATTTTCACGCCTCCTCTACAGAGGACATGCTGACATTTTAGCACCAAAATTGATCATGATCATTTAAATTACTGCAGTTTTGATTAACTGGAGATTTGAAACTGAAAGGTTGTGTTAATCTGGGGGCCGGTTATAGAAACTGGGAGGTACATGTACCCCTCCCCAATATTGAATTTGGATTTATTCATTCCACCATAAATAGATCTTTACATTTGAAATAAGTTGTCACCCTACCCCCCCCCCCCCCCAGTCAAACTCCCTCCTATGCTGTTTTCTGGGAAATGGGGAACTTTAACACAATATTACCTACTGTAATGTGTAGGTAATATTTTTGGCATTTT
Source organism: Paramormyrops kingsleyae (assembly GCF_048594095.1). Classification (NCBI taxonomy): domain Eukaryota; kingdom Metazoa; phylum Chordata; class Actinopteri; order Osteoglossiformes; family Mormyridae; genus Paramormyrops; species Paramormyrops kingsleyae. The sequence goes on from NC_132807.1 coordinate 23,967,094, forward strand.
CTCTGCAGACACAGTTTTAAGATGCCGAATTAAATTAGCCTGACTCTGGAGCGCTTTCATATAATATCTTTATCAATGTTTAGGGTTAGGGTTCTGAAACTTTGGATGTGAAATTATCTGACAACCCCTCCAAATTCTTTGGCAAACCACAATTTGAGAACCGCTTCTTTAGGGTACTGGTCACAAAACTATGTTAACGTGCTGCATTGTGTATGCTGCTGTTGGTTAAAAATATCGAAATAGAATGAGTGCGATGACGGTGTGGATTGCATGTTGAGAGTGGTCTGTCTTGGCTCCGTTTCAGACTGTTAATTCTCAGGGTGGGACAGAGCAGAAAGCATCGACGACGGCTTCTTCGTCTCCCGCTCCCACCCCACCACCCACAGTCAAACCCAAACGTGAGGAGAACCCTGAGGTAAGGCTCCGTTCGTGATCTGATGGCGCTGTAGGGAATTGGAGACTTCCGTTGTTGCATGTAGTGACTGTGGCCCATAGTCAGCCATAGTACTGTGATTGAACAAATTCGATGGTCAAAGCAAGACTCCACTAAAAGCTCCATAAATAACGTGTTTCAAATCAAGGGCAAGACATGTAATCTTCAGGATTTTGACAGGTGTGCTTATCTGACCTGACAGCTGAATTAGACATCAGTGTGTGGTAGAGATTGGTATTAAGTGTCTTTATTCTCCTATAACGCAGAAATTGGCCTTCATGGATGCTCTTGGCCTTGTGACACACGATCATCTAGAAGGTGAGGAGACCTTTTGCAAGCACCATAATATTCAGTGATAGTGGTGTTAAATGCTGCTTGGACAGAGTATGTCCATGTTCCTCTTGTTGCTGTGTACGTGGGGGGAAGTTTTTATACATTTTTTTTTTTCCTGTTTCCCTCCTGTCCCTCTACAGAGATTCAAAGCCGAAGACAGGAGCGCAAACGGAGAACGACAGCGAATCCTGTGTACAGCGGAGCCGTGTTTGAGCCAGAGGTAGGCAGGGCTCACAGTCACATGACAGGATATTAGCTTAAGACTCCAAACAGCACTGGTGCAACTGGTGTTTGTGCCTCTGCTGCCCTAACGCAACACTGCCCAGCGTTATATTTGATACTGAAATGTCGCGGTTGTTTTGAACCGTAATGGAATGCGTAATATTTTCAGTGTACAACCACTCTTCGTTTAGTGACCGAATTCAATTCCAGTGACCAGCTCGTTATGTGAAATGCCTGTTAAGTGGAAATCACGGTAGCATATGACCATGACTGTGTTTACTTCAGCCTTCCTTACTCAATGTCTTTTATCCTTCTTGAAGGAGACATTGTTAGCATTTTGTACATTCTACTTCAAAGATCTCTCTCAGTCCAGTGCGTGTTGCTCTCAGGCATACAAAATTAGGTGCATTGGCTGGAAAATTATTTTTTTAAATTACTATTATTCTTGTTAATTCGCAAATGTCTGCTGATTCAGATAGAATAGAATAGTGATGCTATATTAACCCACGTGGGGGAGTTCTCTTTTTTTTAATTTTGCCCCAGCTTGCTCTCCATACAGGTGAGACGAAGCTTGTGGGTCACAGCGAGGTGGCAGCTACCTTGCAGGGAGCCGGGGGTTAAGGGCCTTGTGCAGACCCCCCATGGGCCTGAGACTATACTGCTGGGGCTGAGGCACGAACAGGCGATCTTCCGATCTCAGGCGGAGAGACTTAGCCGGCTGGGCCACACACCGCTAAACAAGGAACTGTTTAGGAACAGTTTTTTTCTGCTGCATGTTAGATGCTATTTTAACGTGGTTGAACAAGCCTCACTTTATATGACCTTGGAGTGAATTCCTGCAATATTTTATCAATCTTTTGGGTAACTATGAAAACCAAAATATTACGTCGTATATGCCCTTGTTGATGAATAATTCCATTCGCAGCGCAAGAAAAGTGCAGTAACGTATCTGAATACACCCCTACACCAAGGCCCCAGGAAGAGAGGTCAGTATGTTCATCCTCAGCCGCCGGGACGTTGCTCCTTCTGAAAGCTGTGCACCTCCTTTAATACCTAGCCAAAAAATTCTTTGTAAAATGGAACACTACATTTAAACTTAACTAACTGTATACGTGTGACAACCACAAAAGTCAAACTACTTTTACATGCAGACATGTTTTGGACATTGAGCTGCATAAGGCTCTATGTTTAAAAATGACACCAATCGCTTAAATGTTTTACTGAGGATATGTTTTCCAAAGAAGCCAGTACTGCAGGTTTGAGAGATCAGAGTAAGATTATGGAGTATTAACTAGGACAGTGTTTCTCAACACAGTCCTCGGAAACTCCCAGACAGTCCACCTTTTCGTCCCCCCCCCCAACTCCCTGCCAGACAGTCCACCTTTTCGTCCCCTCCCAACTGGGGAGGCAGCAACAACGTGGACTGTCTGTGGGTCCCTGAGGACCAGACTGGGAGAGACTGATCAAAGAACATTATCATATGCAAAACTTTGCTTTAATCCCTATATAAGTAGTGTTTATGTGTTGTTACTATCTAAGCCAGGAGAAGGGGAAATTGTGTGTTGCGTTTCCTGTTGTCGTTAATAGTCATACAAGTGGAAATACTTTCTGCTTCGCGCTACAAACGCTACCACCCCGTTTCCCACTCATCCGTGGCTCTGTCTTTATTCTCCATAGTTTTAGGAGTATTTCCCAAAAAATATCCAACTTGCTGTTTTTTGGCATTGTACCTTACCCTTTTAAGTATACAGATTAGTTTTAATGTATGTAATATCTAATTTTATAAGACTGTGTCAGAAATAACATTTTACTGTGCCCATATGAGTAACGTCAACAGTAGAACATTTAGTCTGGTCTAGTTCGGAGATTACTGTGTGCATGTAAACAGTAGACTTGTTAACGATTGACTGATACCTTCCCACTCATCATAAGAAGACACTAAGAGACTTATCCTTCACCCAGAGGTGGAAAATTCAGGCCCAGAAAGTACAAATCCAGACCAATGTTTTGTTTAAAAAAACCAGTTGAGTATAAAGAGTCACAGTACTCAACTGGTTGGTTGAAACAAAACCTTGGTCAGTATTTGTAGTTTCTGCACCTAAACTTTCCACCTCTGCCTGCACCCTTCCCACCCCAGCTGTCGAGAGGACTTGCCTAACATGAAATGTGACCCCCAAGCAAACAAACCTGACTGATGCTTCTGCTGTCTTCATGTTTGCTCCCTAACCCTAACCCTAACCCTATTCCCTGTAGCTCTCTAGCCGTCTCTGCTGTAGTTTGCGACTGAGTGTTATTTCATTGACAGAAATAGTTCCTTATGTGTGAAAGGAACTATCTTTGCGAGGTTGGAAATTACCATAGCATCACCACCAGCCATTGATAGTCACAGCTTTAAGCCATTAAGTCTGGCTTGACAGTAATTATGGTTCATTTAAAAGATAAGTTTTAATTATTAGTTTAATGGTAAATATTATGTCTAGGAAAATGTCATGGAGTAGAAACTGTTGAAAATGTCTTTTGGTGATGAGAAATGCAGGTAGGATACCATCTTTGTCGCCACTTTGAGAGCAGCCATGTGATTGGCTGTCCAGTTTGCATAGTTCTCCATTTAGCACGCTGTTGCACTAATTTCCATGTGCTCCTCCTCCTCTTTCCATGCTAGCCAATGAGGATCCTGTATCAAAGGTATGTGAGACAGATGTTTTTTTTTTTCTTTCTTTTTCTTTT